>NC_143038.1:29835000-30135000 GCF_057628025.1 Oncorhynchus mykiss
CTTGGTTTGTTTGGCAGCAGGAAAAGGCTAGGTCGTATTTTTGTCCTCTAGTCTTTGTTATGGATGGTTGGCTCAGTTACCGAAGCAGCTGGGGTTGGTTTGGTTGGCTTTTGATTGCAGGTTGGTGTTACTTATCCATTGTTTTGACAGAATAACATTATTAGAGATGCATTGTCTGTTTTGCCATCGATATTGATGGAACATTGACCACTTTTTATTTTCTCACTGTTTTGTGTGGGTTTTTTTCAGGCACAGTCGCTCCAGTAGCATGGCCTCCAAGCAGGAGACAGACTCTGACACACAGGACCTTCCCATTAACTCGCACGCCAACTCCCACGCCAAGCCCGCCGCTGAGAAGAAGAGCATGGTCAACAGCGCCTGCCAATCCATGGCCTCGCCCCCGTGCAGCGGCCAGGTCAGCAAGGGCAACGGATCAAATCCCACCGTTGACACCAGTACGTCGCCACCTCCGCTTCGGCAGATCCTCAACCGCTCCACCACACGGTCCGACTCCTCCGACTCCTTCTCCGAGAGCATGGACCCAGCCCTGGACCCCTCATCCCTGCCCCCTCCGGACCCCTGGCTGGAGAGCGGGAACGGAAATAGCGGCAGCGGGAACCCTAACGCGGTGCCCCCTCCAGGCCCTGCCTGCCGGCGGGACGGCCACTGGTTCCTCAAGCTGCTGCAGGCGGAGACGGGCCGCATGGAGGGCTGGTGCCAGCAGATGGAGCAAGAGACCAAAGACAACCAGCTCTCAGAGGAGGGTAAGACAACTAATCGTTCTATTCTTGCAGGACATATACAAACAATTGCCTACCCTAGTTACAACTATCATTGACCGCTTTCATTTGAAAATTTTGCTCCTGTGCAGACATAATGATCATGAACCTATCAGAAAGTAGGCCATACCCTGACAACAGACTATGCTCCGGGACAAACCTCTCCCTAACTCAACCCTATGCAAAGTTTTTCTGAGATGACATAATGTAGCCTATTCTTTATGAAAGAGCCCCCACTCACATCCACACCATGCGGATGAACTGATCTAGATAGTGGTTAGACCTGAACTGACTCGATCCAAAGGTTCAAAGCCTTGGAAGTAGGGTTCAACCACAGGATTCACACACAAACACACACACACACTGCAGTGGATGAGGCGGTAATACCTGGGGTTAACACACAGACAGACCTGTTTTATACTAGAATTACACTAATCTACTCTGGACCGAATTACAGACCCAGATAATATTAACGCCTCAACATCAGGCTGACACAGCACACAAGAGAGAGTAGGCCTGAGACACACACACACACTCATACACACACACACACTGCACAGTCCTGACACATCATCTCAGTCAAGCACGCCCCAAACCAAGAACCAGCCAAGGTCACGCATGTGTGTACCTGCGCGTGCACAGTGTATGCGTGCTCACATGTGCATTTCTCTCACTGTTGGCAAGATCGAGTCGACATCAAATCGGATTACTGCAGGACCATGGAAAAATACCTGGTTCCGCTGGTCCCTATTCTCAATTCCATAACCTCATCATCCAATGGTCAGATTTCACCAATGCAGATGTTCGTTCTACTTCTGACGCAGCAGTAAAACCACGTCATAAAGACATTGTGATCCTCTCGTGTTGCCCTCTTATGGAGTCATTCTGACATGGCCTCAACATCCACCTCTAGTCTAGACGCCCAACATTAGCTTGGGGTTCATTTTGGTAACGTTGTTGGCATGTTTTGCTGTTACAATGTAATGTTCCTGTTAAAACAGGTTGCTCTCCCTCGCAAATCATCTCGTTTCTCCCTGTGTGACAAATCCTTTTCACAGATTCCCTTGTGTGCTAGCTTTCGATGTAGTTGTACAGACAGGGGGAAGTGTGTAGACAACCACATCTCTCTCAAGATGGTAGTGTTCTAAGTATTTACTCAGTACATGGCAAGAACACTGTCTTGTTGTTTTTGAGACTGTACGGTAAGACCAGATACACATCAGTAGCTATGGGAAGAGTTTATTACCATTAGCCTAGTTTAGGGTTTCATTCCTGAGTGAAACAATAGACATTCAAGACGCTCCATTGATTAGCGTTGTATTCCAAATGCACAGCAAAATGTGTCTGGTCTGTCTTGTCTGTTTGAGTCAATCTGTGTGTGTGTTTGTTATCTGCAGTGTTGGGGAAGGTCCGCAGTGCAGTGGGCAGTGCTCAGCTCCTCATGACCAAGAAATTTGAGCAGTTCAGAGGGCTGTGTGAACAAAACTTGGTAAGTAATCACCTCTGCATATTCCAACTCACCCATACACACATCACATAAACAGACAAAACAATACTACCCGGTGACAACAAAATCTAGACTAGACCAAACAATGTTTGTTTTGCCACCACAACAACATCACAAAACAAAACAACACTACCCTACAAAAACATCACCAGACAAAACAATATCACCACATTACCAGACAAAACAATACTATTCCATACTCTACACACACACACATCAAATAACCAGACATTACAAAAAAGCACACAAAAAAATAAATTCCACATCTGATTGTACACACATCACATCATTAGGCAAACACATGCCACATGAAATGCGACTGAGAGATTAGCATTAGCTAAGTGACAAGCTGAATGCTAACAGGCAGTAAGGTCAATGGAAAATTAATTGACCGGGCTTTTCCCCGACCTGAGTGGTTAAGCACCCTTAAAAAGTCAGACACGTCTCTCTGTATCCCATCATTCCACTGATCTCATGATCTCAGTACAGCGGACTCCGACTATGACAGCCCCAATCAGTAGGATAAGACTGACGTTCGGCAAACGATTGCATTTTGTTGGTTGCGTCCTCTTGTAGCCTATTCTCAGGGGAATTCAGTGTCATCCTTGACTGAATGTTTTACGTTCTCTCAAATGAGAACTAGACGTGCAGTTATTCAGACAGAGGACCAAGAATCCATGGATGTTAACACCGTTTTTCTGAATACTGATCATGTGGTCATAAAGTTCAGTGTGCGTATCGTTGTAGAAAGGGGTACTGATTTGTGTTCAATGAGTCGGTTGTAATGGGAGTCAGTTTTAATGCCACCATATTGTTGAACTCATGTTTTGCATTAATGGTTGTGTATTGAACCTTTGGGCTATGCTGTGCTTTGCTGATATAATTCTATCAAAAGGCATCTATATTCAGAAGAAATGTTCTGACATCCAATACAAATTCTATCCTACAAATAAAGACTACCTTTTTTTGTATTTATTGGACAATTACCTATTGGGATCCCCCCCCCCCCCCCCCCCCCCCCCCCAATCATTACACAACATGTCCCTTTTGAAGGAGAAATGTTATTCAGAATCCAGATAATTTCTCTCAATACATACAGTTTTCAGCTGGAAACAGTTAGTTCTACCATACATTGTTGTGGTGTTGAAATCCCACAGAACGAGAACTGTCCCTCAAACTAAGTCTAGTTGAACAGATGGCAGGAAACGCAAGCATTTAACTTTTTTTTTTTTTTACATTTTAGCAGACGCTTTTATCTAGAGTGACTTACAGTAAGTGAGTGCATACATTTTCCATACTGGTCCCCTGTGGGAATTGAACCCACAACCGCCAGGCTCTACCAACTGAGCCACACAAGACCCGACCATAACCAGGTAGACCCAACCATAACAAAGAATAGTCTGGTAGCGCATTAGTCACAGAACGAGTGGGTCAGGTGGAAAAAAACAAGTGGAAGTGTGACCGTCAAGCCGTCCGTCAGACTCTGACAGACATAGCTTGCACGGCAAAACAGAGTGCCACCCAAGTCACTATACAGTCAGCATACTGCTTATGTAAAGTGGTCATTCTACCTTGCGTTAAGGGACTTTTGTGGTGCTTTTTATTTCATTTGACTTCTTATACTTTATCAAGCAGGGAAAAATATATATTTTCAAGGAAGACCTGCCCCAAGACAGCAGCGTAGGTTTTTACAGAGGCATATATCAAATGACAATACAGTAGCACACTTGAGTGCAAGGACAAACAACATCTACACATCCCGACAGAATGATTTACACAAACTCGTTCCTGGGGAACCCAAGGGTGCACGTTTTGTTTTCTGCCCTAACACTACACAGCTGATTCAAATAATCAGAGCTTGGTGACGAGTTGATCATTTGAATCACCCGTGTAGCGCTAGGGCAAAAACCAAAACTTGCACCCCTTGGGGTCCCCGGGACCGAGTTTGGGAAACGCGGATCTATTCAGTGAGACAGAGGTCTTCACTGACATTGTGTTGTAGGACAGCTCCCTCTAGTATCAAAAGTGGACAGAGCAAGACTCGATGAATTTCAAACCTCTTCTTTATCCCTCTCTTGTTTTCTCCCTCACCATTTCCCTCTCCCCCTCTAACATTCGCTCTCTTTTTCACTATTTCTCCCTCTCCCACCTACTCCCCCATTTTGTTTCTTCTTTTTTTTTCTCCCTCCCTCCAGAATGTGAACGCCAACCCGCGGCCCACAGCCCAGGACCTGGCGGGCTTCTGGGACCTGCTGCAGCTCTCCATCGAGGACATCAGCCTCAAATTTGACGAGCTCTACCAACTCAAGTCCAGCGACTGGCAGTCCCCTGCCGTGGCCCACTCGCCCCCCGAGCGGAAGGTACTTCCCACCCCTGCTGCCCAGTGCCCAGACTGGGGTAGGAAAGCCGCCGAAACTGGCCTCTCTCCTCCCTCCCCCCCATCTCCCCTCTCTCTTCTCCCCCTCCCTGTGTGAGGGGAACACTTAAAGGGGCTTCCCAGCCCAATGTAAAGGGGGCTAGAGAGAAGCCACCTCCCTTTACACATGCATGGTGTTCAATCTCAAAGAGGGCAGTTTGTTTTGGACTGTTTCTGCGCTTTTAGGCCCCTCCTTTGAGCATGCATGTCAGCGGTAAAATAAATGCTGCGGTCTGAAGTCGAACTTGCATGGCAATGGCAAAGGTTGCATCACGTCATGGAATGCGGCCCTGGCTTTCGCTCTATCTTGGATGTGTGTGTGCACGCGCGCGTGTGTAGGGAGTGGTTAGTTTGATGGCTGCTGGATTGACTGTAGTGGAAGGAGTATGTTTTGGTGAGAGCAGTTGGGTGGATGTGTGGTTCAACTGCTTTGAGTTCATGCAGTTTCCGTTTCACTACTTCTGCAGGGACATTGCATTAGATTCAGTGTGATTCATCCAATGGGATACACTTCATTTGAACTGTTCGTCATAACAGCATCGATATGTGTTATGTCTTGTTTAAGTTATATGAATATAGTGACACTTTTTTTATGGCGTACGGCCAAATAGAGTGTGACCATTTTTTAATGTCCTCGTCATGTTATTCACACAGGTATTGTTCAGCGTCTACTCTGACAAAGTGTCACCTTAAATCTCCTATATTCAACGTATTTTATCTGTGTTGTCCATATAATTGGCCCTGTGTCAAGTTAGCCACCTTGTACATTTTGTTGTAGAAAGCTTCACCATAATCAAATGTCCCTGTCAAAGATCTACGTTTATCAAATGGCACTCACAATGCTCTTTTTTTGCAACCTCTGCATTACCCTCCGTTGTTTCGTTGCTTTCAGAATAAAACCTTGTATCTCCAAAACTGAAACAAACTGAAACCATGTATGAACATACATTTCACGAAAGCTATTAATAATCAGATGCTATTTTGAATACTTTTTCTTGGTCCTAAAGTCATAAAATATTAAAAGTGGGGGAGTTACAGCTTTTAATGGAGTTACAAGGTTTTCTTCCTACAGCAACAACGCCTTGCATCCTCTCACTCTCTCATCTCTCCCCCCTCATCCCCCCCTCCACCCAACCCCTTCTCTCTCCCGTGTCTCTCTTTCCCATGTCTTTTCTGCCCCCTTGTGGTTGACTCCGTCCATTGTGGCCCACCACCACCAGGAGGACAAGAAAGAGGCCCCTCCTCCAGTGCCAAAGAAGCCCGGTAAGGGGAGGCCGGTGCTGGGCCGCGAGAAGAGCGCCGACTCCGCCTCGTCCACCTCTTCGGCGGAGAAGCAGCGGACGGAGGCCCGCAAGCGCCTACTGGCTGCCAAGAGGGCCGCCTCGGTCCGGCAGAACTCGGCCACGGAGAGCGCCGACAGCATCGAGATCTATGTCCCTGAGGCCCAGACTCGCCTCTAAGAGAGAGAGAGAGAGAGAGAGAGAGAGAGAGAGAGAGAAACTGGGATGGAGGAAGGGATGATGGCGGAGGGAGAGAGGGAGGGTTGGGGTCTTTTCACCACACGCAGGGTCGTCTGGTCTTGGTGGCCGCCAGTCTACAGAAGATGGAGTGAGAAACAAAGAGAGTGAGAGAGAACTTTTGGGTTGTAGACTATATGGGGAATGCTTGTCTCCTCTCACGAGGCTGCAATGGAAAAACCTAAACCACAGCCTTTGTTACTATTTTTAGAACTTTTATTGGGGTTATTTTATTAGGATCCCCATTAGCTCTTGCGAAAGCAGCAGCTACTCTTCCTGGGGTCCACACAAAACACGAAACATGACATAATGCAGCACACATTTAAAACGCCGCAGATAGCCTACATACCAGTACATACACACAAAACTCTTGACTATTTCGCAAATGATGACATTTTTTTGTTGTTGATGATGGTATTATTATTATCTCCTTAAGAAACTATATCAAGACTATTTTAGATGTACCTGTATCTTGGCTATAAGATATCTAATATGCGGACAAGAGTAAGCGTTTGTGCTTTCCAATGCCCCTCCCTCTCCCTTGCCTTGGCCAACCCATAGTTTGCACAACACCACCATGCGGTCAAACGTACACACACTTATTCGGAGGAGCGCACACACACACACACGCACGCATCAGACCCACAGCTATCTTATGTCTTCCTGGTGCTTTTTTGTTTTCATTGTGTTCATCTGTTTTGTATGAGCCTTTGCCTGCAGCTCTAGATTTGTGAGCAGTTTTGGAGAGCAGGGCACTGAAAACTGAATTAGGAAATAGAGGATTGGGGTATTTCATGTCAAATACCACAACTTTATATGTGAGATCTATTGAAAACATAATGTATGTCTTTGTCCAACCTTTTTAAAGATATATCTGAAAAAAAAAAGAATCGGTACTTTATAACCGACTCGAACTACACTCATACGTCGATATTTACTGGAATAACGTTTGAAGATCCTACTTTTCCATTGAGATATTGTTTTCTGCCATTTTTGGTCTGAGGATGTATTCATCAGCCAATGTCCACAGTCCCGTGACAATGTCCACGGTCCCGTGACAACACTTTGCACTCGCATGTGTCTCCATTGGTTTGTGAATTTACTAATCGGTCCTTTTTATAAGGCACCACACAGGGGGAAAAAACAGACTGAAACCTGGTGGAAACTCTCGTTTAATTTTCCATTGCAAAATGTTTCGCTATGTTGTTCCCTAATGAATACAACCATGGTGTAGGTATATCAGATCAATTGAATATAATTCAGGTTTTGTGGAAAACGTAGACAGGACCACCATAGAGAACTGTCCCACTGGGCAAAAAGTGATTGAGTTTTTATTGTTTCCTTGTTATTTCAGGATGCTTTTAACAACGTTATGCTGCATCATTGTGGCGATTTCATTGAACATTTCAAAAGTCTGTGGGTTTTATAAAGTAGGTACTTCTAGCAACTCAAGCTTGTTGCGGCAGCAATATAATTCAAAATGGTTTCTCTCCCAAACTTCTGCCTCAACTTCCCTCTCTACAATTCACCTTTTGGTGTTTTGGCATCACTGTTTTTTATATTGTAAATGAGTTTGCACAGATGCTGGTGTGTTTCACATATGGGACCACTACTCAGTATGCATGGGAAAGTTGTGGTTAGTTCCACCTCAAATCTCAGTCACGTCAACCATTCATTCCATTTCAAATCTCTATAGGATAGCAAATGAAACTAAGGCCAATTCGGACTTGAGGTTAAGCATCAAATAACTTTGACTAATGCCTGCTAAATGACAGTGGTTGTATTCGACTGTTCTCCACACTGCACATACCCATGTAAATGGTCTGTGATTCACTGCACTGCATATTCAGTGCTACTGTATGGCTTTTCCCACGTCACAGTTCCTGACCAGGCGGCCTATTCAGAAGAGAGGGAGAAAGGAAAGGACACAACTCGAGAAAGGATTAGGAGACTAGGAGAGGAAACTGCTTTAGACTATTTCAGTAGCACTATGTGAAACCATGTTGGAAGCTCTCTTACCCCCCCCCCCCCCCCCCCCCCCTCCCGTACAGGTAATAGTTTGCACTTCATCTCAATTGTCCATGACAGTTTTGGAGGGAAGGATTTCATTCTTGAATGTAGCAGAACACATTGTTTGCATTAAAGATGTTTAACTAAGCACCCTGTCACACCACTGCCTACCATTGTTGCAGTTTTCTTACTTTTTACGTTAAATATCATCCCTAGCTACCTACATTTTTTTTTAAATTGAAACAAATGATTACATCTCTCATAGTACATCTATTTTTTAATTTCTTTGACATGTATTTTTTGTTGGTCCTTTAACAAAATGGAAATGCATTACCTTTCTGCCTGTGTGGTATGTATAGCCATCAGGTGGTTCACTCTCTCAAGGGGCCTGTAAATGTGGAAAATGGAATGATTCCAGTCAAGTGATTAAAAAGTAGCCTAATCGCTCATCTAACAAAACATATTAACTTTGTCAAATGAAAATATCGGTAATACATTCTTTATCTGGGTGTGAGAGATCAATACGTTTTGGGGACATTTGTTAGAGGGTACCTGTCAAAAGTTGGTGATTTTCAAATGATGAAACTCTGATGAAGACAGCTTGCTGTCGAAAACATTAGTAACTAAATCATAGCATCGGAGCTACTAGAGTGTAGCTAGTGTAGCATTTCCTTTTCTCTAAAAATATGTTGCTTTCTCTAAAAGACTCCAATGGTTGCGGGGAGACGCCATGTGTGTGACCCAAGTGGCACCCTATTCCCTACAAAGTGAACTCCCTTTGAAAGTACTTTTCAAAAGTAATGCACTGTTTTTAGGGAGTAGGGTGCAATTTGAGACAAATTCTATTAAAAAGGCAGAGTGAACTGTATACTACCAGTGAACAGCATTTTCACAGTTGGTCATTACAAAAATGCTTCCGACCATACATTTCCAACCAGTACTGTTTTAAAATATATTTTTTTATAGCTAATTAAGACTTTTAGTGGTAGCCAGATACTGGTTCATTGTGTTTGTTTCTTGTTGTTTGACAAAACACTGAAGAATGCAGTCTCCTCCCCCTTCTCACTATCTCTCACACACTGACCAACTGCTATTGAATGTTCTCTGTCCAAATCCACGTGGTTTCCCCACACATGGCTAGGGCGTGCAGTAGTGACAGGGAACTCTACCTACATCTTCACTATATGTCAGAGTCAAAACCAATGACTTTTCTTCCATTTCCCCTTCCCATCCCCCCCAACATGTTCTCCTATACCATATTGCTGGCGACAAACACCTACCTTTCCCTGCTCATTAATTAGTGGTTCCTCAGTTGTTCCAATGGCTCAGTCTGTTGAAGATGGTGCTCGCAACACCCGGGTCACCACATGGGACACATACAATGTGTTCGCTTGAATAAAAACGACATTCACTTTTTTTTTTACTTAAGTCATTCCAACCATATGCCTGGTTGCTTGTCAGCTAGTTCCTCCATTTCTCGTTTCTCATTTTGGGGTTATTTTTCTCCCCACCACCACAGTGACAGAATAGCCTGAGCATCAGGCTTTGCATTGGAAAGGCCTGGCTTTATTGGCCATCATCCCCCCTCCTGGGAAAAGGTCGGTCTTGATTGCAGCCTATTGTTTGCTGTTGTGTGTTTGCCTGAATTGCTGATGGCCCCCTTTGCTCTGCTCAGTAAACGGCGGGGTGTCAATGGCTCTGCTCCCTCTCTGTGAATAAGTCATCTCCAGGCTTTGTGTGACAATCACTTGTCATTGGTGATTTGATCATTTACCAGGAAGGGGGTTGGTGTGTCTGACAAGTTGTGTTCTTGGTTTGCTCTTGTGACCAATGTAGTTAGACGTGGCTATTTGTTTTTCATGCTTATTCTGGACCATTCCAACTCGTTTCTCTGGTGTTTTGTAATCCAGTGCCTTGGACTTGGATGCATTCTGTTATAACATGAGGCTCCCGAGTGGCGCGGTGGTCTAAGGCACTGTATCTCAGTGCAAGATGCATCACTGCAGGAGCTGGTTTGAATTCAGGCTGCACCACATTGGGAGTCCCATAGGGCGGTGCACAGTTGGCCCAGGGTCGTCCGAGTTTGGCTGGGGTAGGCCGTCATTGTAAATATAATTTGTCCTCAACTGACTTGACTAGTTAAATAAAGGTAATTTTAAAAAATGATAATAACAACATATTGGTGAGATGAGGGCAGTGGAAGGTAGGCCAAGAAAGAAAACAAGTAGGCGGCCAGTACGATACAGAACATTTTTACAACGAATACATACTGTATAAGGAGCAGATCGGCCTATAGTGTATATAACATCAGAACGCACGACTGCAACACATTTTGACTAAAAGAGTCTTCTTCAGGCAGCGTGAACATGGGGGTAACAAGTGTTATTTGTAGCACTATATGAGAGCCTGCTAGATTGCGCAAAGCAATTTATATTGTAAGTCGATAACAGGGTAATGGTCAAATGAAGAAAATAATGAAATTGACTGTATCAATAATGATAAGAATGGATGTCACCCCCCCCCCCCCCCCCCCCCCCCCCATCACTTCACTTGGGCTCCGGCGGGCCCCTTCTGGCCTTCCAAAACCACTTCCAGACACCCGTTTTCCAAGGTGGTTTCCCATCCAAGCACTAATCAGGGATAATCCTGTTAGTTTCAGAGGAAAGACAACTGAGATCTGTCAACACTGCCAGCTTTATTTCGATTTGAGTCAGTTCCTGACAGGAATTGAAATAATGTAATATGCATATGGTGAGAGTGCGAGGCAGAGAGAGAGAGTGATGGAGTGCGTCAAGGACAAAAAAGCTATTACAGGATGACCGAAAGGCAGTCCACTTCTGCTCTAATCTGCGTGAATACGTAAATGACAGCAACTGTCTGTCCCTGAGAGACTACGGCAGAGACTTGTCTCATACATTTAAACAACCCACTGCTCCAATACACAAACCCGAGGGACACACCTAGGCCAATTTCCTCAAGATGTTTAACCAATGTCCTGATTCTCTGTAGGCATGAAAGATCTTATGACACGTGTTGAGGTGTTTTAAGACATAATGTTTTAAGCGTTTGTTTCGGAGATTTAGATCTAGGCCTTACTCAGGTGTATTGGATTGGTCGATATTCACAATGTCGCATTTTGCTTGAAATTATGAAGCCATTGTTTTGTTTAGAGGAAATCGAGTGACTAATTGACAAAGGCCAGTTGAAATACTCTTAAACCAACAACAACAACAACAACTTTATCATGGTCCCTTTGGTGTAGATTACACAGTGTACACTGACTTGATGTGTTCCATGAAACTGCATTTGACCATGCTGTTTTCATGCATTAAAAGTGTTCACTTGATATTCTCATGAGTTGTAGGTCTGCATTGGTAGCAAACCTCCACAAGGAAGAGACATTTTAGACTGTCTCATAATTAACAGCTCTTGTTTATTATAATGGTATTTTCAAGGCTTTACAATATTGCTAAAGTGTGGCCATGTTCCAATTCCTTACTGCATTTAGCGATGCTGTTTGTCTTGTCACACTTAATCTCCTTATAACTCAGAAGTGTTTTTCACATCACCAGTTTTGACTCGACTCATCTGTGCTGTTAGTGAGTGTGACATATTAGGGTGGTCAACAATCTTTTTGGATGTGTTCACTATGGAATTCTGACTACGGGCCATTTCCTGAACATTTTTCTACATCTTCAAACTTCTAGAAGACATTGCTGTCGTGGTGGACACTTGCCATTCTCACTTGGACTCAACAGCAAACTCATTTCTGTGAGACTGAAGTCAATTTGAACTGATTTACAGTATATGACTCTCAAGGCTAGGATACAACAATACATTTCAGGGGGTGCCCAGATAGGGTACTCCAGGGTAGGAGTACATGTCATGCCACTCCCTGGTCCAAAGGCCTACGAAGCAAAAATAAGCCCCCTCCTGAATTGTCTGTCCACTTTTACTTTGTACCTTTGGCCTACAAGGGTTGGGAGAGGGAAAGAACCAACACTCTTACCACAGGAGATATGAAGCAAAAAAGAGAGACACTATAACAAACAATAATGAAATATTTTATGAAACAAGCACATATTTTATTGAATAGGATTTGTTCATTATTGATAATGCTATACAAGTTAGAATGTATTTGTCAGGGTTTTCGGTTTAGTGTAAAAGGTTGAGATGAAATTAGATTTACTATGATTCCTGTGACTATATCTACTCTGGTAACATTAAAGCATATTATGAAATACAAAATTAATTGAGTAAATTGGTTCTATGCTAAGTTGAACATGCTATGATAAAGTAATTCACTAGCCTGGTCCCAGATCTGTTTTGTGATGTCTTAGCTTATGGTCATTGTAACGCAGCACAAACAGATCTGGGACCAGCTAGTAATTCCCCATGTGCTCATCAAAATCACATTGTTGTAAATAAGAACTAAATCTGAATGCAGAGAACCGCTTAATCTTTTACAATGTTGTATATTTCTTTATACAATTTCAAAGAACTCATTTGTTCAAATATGTACTGTATAACGAAGAGAGAATATCATTCAATAAATTGCACACAATACTTTTTCAAAACGTTTACAATGGTTATTTTGTTCATCCTTTTTGGGTTGATGGGTGTCAGATTATTTATGATATAGTGAGTAAACCAATTTACAGTCTATAATATATTTTGGTCATATAGTATTTGATCTAGACAACCTAGACTATAATCTATATGAGGGTTTCTTATGGGTTGGGACCCAAAGTGGGTCCTGGGCATGTGATACATGGGTCGCGAGTTTTGAGAATACATCTATAATCACACACTATTTATTTTTAACTTGGGTCGTTGGAGGATTTTTTGGGTCACAGGAGGACGTTCAAATTCTAATTTGGGTCTCAAGCTGATAAAGTTTCAGAACCCCCCCCCCCCCTTGTTTTTTAAAAACATTTTGTTTCGTTACAAAGTGGGATTGAAATGCATTTCATTGTGATTTCTTTTTGTCATTGATCTTCACAAAATACTCTATAATGTCAAAGTGAAAAGATATTTCATTTTTTTTCATTTGTTTAAAAAAATAATTACATACATAACCAGTCAAACGTTTGGACACACCTACTCATTCAAGGGTTTTTCTTTATTTGTACTATTTTCTACATATAATAGGGAAGACATCAACACTATGAAAGAACACATATGGAATCATGTAGTAAGAAAAAAAGTGTTAAACAAATCAAAATCAATGTTATATTTGAGATTCTTCAAAGTAGCCACTTTTTTCCTTGATGACAGCTTCCAAGGAAAGGAAGACCCAGAGTTACTTATGCTGCAGAGGATAAGTTCATTAGAGTTACCAGCCTCAGAATTTGCAGCCCAAATAAATGCTTCACAGAGTTCAAGTAACATACAACATCTCAACATCAACTGTTCAGAAGAGACTGTGTGAATCAGGTCTTTATGGTTGAATTAATGCAAAGAAACCACTACTAAAGGACACCAATAACATGAAGAGACTTGCTTGGGTCAAAGAAACACAAGCAATGAACATTAGAACGGTGATAGAAATCTGTCCTTTGGTCTGATGAGTCCAAATTTGAGATTTCTTTGTGAGACGCAGAGTAGGTGAACGAATGATCTCCGCATGTGTGGTTCCCACCGTGAAGCATGGAGGAGGAGGTGTGGGGGTGCTTTACTGGTGGCACTGATTCATTTAGAATTCAACGCACAGCATTCTGCAGTGATAGTGGGACTAAGCGCAAAAAACAATCATCCAACCTCAACTCAACTGAGATGGTTCGGGATGAGTTGGACCGCAGAGTGAAGGAAAAGCAGCCAACAAGTGCTTAGCATATGTGGGAACTCCAAGACTGTTGGAAAAGTATTCCAGGTGAGGCCGGTTGAGAGAATGCCAAGAATGTGCAAAGCTGTCATGAAGGCAAAGGGTGGCTACTTTGAAGAATCAAAAATCTATTTTGATTTGTTTAACACTTTTGGTTACTACATGATTCCATATGTGTTATTTCATAGTGTTGATGTCTTCACTATTATTCTACAAAGAAGAAAATACTAAAAATAAAGAAAAACCCTTGAATGAGTAGGTGTGTCCAAACTTTCGACTGGTACTGTATATACAGTGCCTTCGGAAAGTATTCAGACCTCTTGACTTTTTCCACACTTTGATATGTTACAGCCTTATTCTAAAATTGATTAAATCATTTTTTCCTCTCATCAATCTACACACAATACCCCCATAATGACAAATAAAAAACAGATTTTACTAATTTTTGCAAATGTAAAAAAATAAATTTAAAAAAAACATTTACGTAAGCATTCAGACCCTTTACTTTGTTGAAGCACCTTTGGCAGCGATTATACAGCCTTGAGTCTTCTTGGGTAGGATGCTACAAGCTTGGCACACCTGTATTTGAGGAGTTTCTCCCATTCCTCTCTGCAGAGCCTCTCAAACTCTGTCAGGTTGGAAGAAGAGCGTTGCTGAGCAGCTATTTTCAGCTCTCTCCAGAGATGTTCAATCCAGTTCAAGGCTCTGGCTGGGCCACTCAAGGACATTCAGAGACTTGTCCCGAAGCCACTCCTGCATTGTCTTGGTTGTGTGCTTAGGGTCGTTGTCCTGTTGGAAGGTGAACCTTTGCCCCAGTCTGAGGTCCTGAGCACTCTGAAGCAGGTTTTCATCAAGGATCTCTTTGTACTTTGCTTTGTTCATCTTTGCAGCGATCCTGACTAGTCTCCCAGTCCCTGCCACTGAAAAAACAACAACACAGCATGATGCTTTCACCACCATGCTTCACTGTAGGGATGGTGCCAGGTTTCCTCCATACGTGGTGCTTGGCATTCAGGCCAAGAGTTCAATCTGGGTTTCATCAGACCAGAGAATCTTATTTCTTATGGTCTGAGAGTCTTTGCGTGCCTTTAGGCAAACTGTAAGCGGGCTGTCATGGGCCTTTTAGTGAGGAGAGGGTTCCGTCTGTCCACTCTACCATAAAGGCATGATTGGTGGAGTGCTGCAGAGATGGTTGTCCTTCTGGAAGGTTCTCCCATCTCCACAAAGGAACTCTGGATCTCTGTAGAGTGACCATCGGGTTCTTGGTCACCTCGCTGACCAAGGACCTTCTCCCGCAATTGCTTAGTTTGGCCAGGCGGACAGTTCTAGGAAGTGTCTTGGCGGTTCCAAACGTCTTCCGTTTAAGAATGATGGAGGCCACTGTGTTCTTGGGGACCGTCAAAGGTGGAGGATTTTTTTGGTACCCTTCCCCAGATCTATGCCTCAACACAATCCTGTCTCAGAGCTCTACGGACAATTCCTTCAACCTCATGCCTTGGTTTTGCTCTGACATGTACTGTCAACTGTGGGACCTTACATACACAGGTGTGTTCCTTTCCAAATACTGTCCAATCAATTGAATTTACCACAGGTGGACTCCAATCAAGTTGTAGAAACATTTCAAGGATGATCAATGGAAACAGGATGCACTTGAAATCAATTTTGTGTCTCATAGCAAAGGGTCTGAATACTTATGTAAATAAGTATTTGTATTTGTTTTTATATTTAATAAATTGGCAAACATTTCTAAAGACCTGTTTTCACCTTGTTATTATGGGGTATTGTGTGTAGATTGCTGAGGATTTTTGTTTATTTAATCCATGTTAGAATAAGGCTAAAACGTAACAAAATGTGGAAAAAGTCAAGGGGTCTGAATACTTTCTGAAGGCACTGCCCCACCTTCCCTGAATGACAGGTTGCCACTGATGGCAAGACTTGAAAACTGTTGTCTAGCCATGATCCCCAACACTTTGACAGAGCTCGAAGAATTCTGAAAATAATAATGGGCAAATATTGCACAATCCAGGTGTGCAACACTCTAAGAGACTTATCCAAGAATACTCACAGCTGTAATTGCCAAAGGTGTTTGTAACATGTTTTGACTCGGGGAGAATACGGTTCTATGTAATCAAAGTATATTCATGTTTATTTTTAATTAATTTTTATATATTACAAATGTTACTGCCACTTTGACATTATAGAGTATTTTTTGTGTAGATTGTTGACAAAAATGTACAATTTAATCCCACTTTGTAACACAATAAAATGTAAAGAAATCCAAGGGGTTGAATATTTATGATACCCACTGTAATCTATAACAACTGTAGTGAGTCATTTGGTTAATCTGCCATGCCAGTATGTATACATGCTTTCCCATTGTATTGTCACATAATGCACATTCCTACTGTCTTTTTCGAAATAGGTGATAGACTATGCCTATATTCATGTATTTTCTGTCGTTTAATTATAAACTGTATTGATATTTAATTCATAGTTAACCAATGTTAATAATTGGACTGCAGTGACAATTAGATTTTCTCCAAAACTTCCCTTTTCATGACTTTTGAAACACAACTGTAGGCCTACATAATGTTCTGTTTGATTTATTTGTCAATCAGAGTATTCTGCGGAAAAAAATGGAATAGTTCCTGACATGTCATTTTGCAGTGGCAACAACAACCTTTCAGAAGCAATTCCACAGCACTGTTTTATAGTTTTACATAGAAAAGTCCTGCAAATGAAAGAGGATGTGTGTACAGGATCAAGGTGAGGAAGCCTCGACTTTCTCCAGCCGTTGTTGGGAAGATATTTCTGTTCTTGTGTCAATACTTTATCAGAATATTATTTAATTATTGCATCCATTAGTGGCTCACTGTTTTTTGTCGACACTGTTTATCCCGTTCATGTAACAAGAAAACATGATCGTTTCGGTTACATAATAAACGCAGAACTCCAACGACACGAGGAAATCCTCTTGTGTTGCTGGCCAGTGGCCACTATAACGTGTTGGCAAACAGGGGGCTCGTGTGTTGATTAATCCTGTCCAAGGAATTGCAATCATGTCGTTAACAAAATACTATTTTTAATGAAATCTTTTACTGCCTGAATTTAAATTAAATGCTAATCCTGTCATTCACTCAAGGAGTGATGACACGGGCCTGTCTACTGGAAATAAAGAGCCGTGATTGGAGGGCACTGGTATAGGAGGCGGGATCAATAAATATTCGACTGTCAGATTGGAGCTCGGCGTTGCTGTGTGCAGGTAAAGAGGACCAAGCCACACAAACGAGGTAACGTACAGTATTTGTCCTACCTTACTAGACAACGAAACGCAATGGCCAGACACTGTTCGGTTGACGAGTAACACGTTTATGTCACACGAACGAAGAATTGAACCCACGAGCGGCAAAATAAAAGCGTGCAACACCTTGGAAAGAAAATATCGCGTCAACGTTTTGTCGGGGGCAACACTTTTTTTTGTTTTTTTTTTACAAGGCACTTCGACAGCTGCGTGTTTTCAAACAAGCCATCAACAAAGAATGAAATCATTCAAACGAGGTAGGCGTACGTTTTATGGGGATTTTAGTACAGAAAATATTGGCAGGCATTCATTATCACCCTGACAGTTTGCCAAGTGTGCCCGGCTTTTGGGTGTTAATGGAATGCGGCTTTTTGTTGCGAACAAATGCAGCGTGTGTTTGTTTGAATTTGGAGGGACAGCGAACCAGCTAAGTTATCTTTGGAAGCAAGCATGGTGTCCATCTGGCGGAGCGACAGAACAGTCCTGCATCCGCGAAGGCGTGCGTTCAGCGGGTTCTTTGTACGTTTGATACACGATGGGAAGATGGCTAGCCAACGTAGTCATCGTTTTTTTTAAATTAATTTATAATTCTCATGTTACGTCTTATTTTTGCATTTGGCAAATGGATAGCAATTTCGGTAGCTATTCGATGTCATTGCAACAGTAATCTTAACCCCACGATAGACTACATTGACTAGAACGAGACAATTCCACGAAATGGCTTCATTGTTTGTTAGCTAGCCTGCTAACTTTAGCCAGAAACTAGCTAGCTAAATCCGCCTTTTGAAGATATTAGTACATTTGAACAAACTCAAATTATGCACACCTTTTGCCTTAAGTTTGTCAACGTATTTTGACTAGATGGCTAACTCCGTATAAGAAAAATAATAACGCCCTTTTGTTATGCAAACAAAAAGTTGGTTTGACAGGAACAGCGTGTGACATGTAACGTTACTGTAGCTGGCTAGCAAAGTAAAACTCCACGATGTTGCTACCACATATTTTAAAGCCGTTTTCTAGCGTAACCTTATATCGCCACTATAACATCAACGGAGACGAGTGGGCGGACTGTACCTCTACTAGTGATGCGCGAGTTGACTCGTAACCTGTGGCTCGGGTGGGTGGGTTCAGGGTCATGAAATATTTCGTGGGTAGCTGACGGGTTGAGTAAAGAGTACCTTTAAATTCATAAATGTACCATTATTGTGCATTTTATATCTATATGCTACACGGAGGCCTTTCTTTCGTTATTTTAGGCTATCTGGAATTACTGAGTACGTTTTAGGTCCTGACTGTACGCGTGCCAAATAGACTACAAGACAATCGCCACATGGTTTTCGGCGAACTACCAGAACAATTGAATGTGGATCCAAGGCAAAAAGGCTGACTCTGATTTCATTACGAGAAAAGCTGCGAAATTGATATTAGAGAATAACAGAAGGGGTGGGCCAGAAAAGTAATGTTGAAGTGGTTAAAGAGGGTGGCGGTGTGATTGTGAGGCGCTATACACATTTGAGTCACACGAAGGGGACTTCAAATAGACCTGTGGCATGTCAAGGGAACTGCATCCCTATACTTTTCAGATGGGTTAAATAGAAATCTGGACACTATAACCTCTCGTGGCCTTAATAGTAACTCATGTTGAATTTAAACATTTCTTGCTGTAAAACGATACACCGAACGTCGGCTAAATTGAATGAGTTGGTGTGTCAACTTTGAACGTATACTGTACGTTTTCTGACCCGTTTCTCATGCTGGCGCTGTCTTGATCTTGGCATAGCTACCTTCCAGCTAGAAAAGTAATGCACGTCTAGTCTGATTCTTCTGGCCACCAAGTTTGGTAGCTAGCATATTTAAAATGTTTTGCCCATTCATGCGCAAATTTTCTAACTTGATTTTAAGATTATAGTTAGTAGCTGGTCACATACACAGCCATTGAATTAAAATCAATTGCTCCAGGACTTAAATTCCCTGGCCAAAGGTGAAAATAGCCCCTTGCACGGTCTATAGAGCCCTAGCGGTTGGAGATGTTGACATGCACACGATCTTCTTTTGTGAGGACAGGAGCCGTCTCTAGGGGTCAGATTTCACCCGGAGAAAGACATTTACTTCATTCTATACCCCGGGAGAAACCATTTCTCCATTTTGAGTTGGTCTTCCCCAGTGCCACAAATATAGTGCCAATTAGCTTATCTCGTCACTTAATTTAATGAGGGAGTGTCTCATTGCGCCATCATGCATGCTTGTACATTTGTTGTCAACTACTACACCCACACTTGCCTCTGGGTGAATGCACATTAAAATAACAAACAAGAAGCACATGCCCAATCAACTAGTAGATGGTTGTCAGTCTCTGATTTGGAGGGAAAGCAACACATTCTATAACAAGTTAATGTCCAACCCTGGTCTATGAGTACAAACACTATCACTGACTCAACAACCCCCTCTGAACCCCTTCTCCTTGTCCTCAGTTCTGGAAGAGGAGCGGATGCGAGAGCAGGAGCTGTCAGCCATGTCTGACAGTGACCCCTTTGAGGATGACAGCTCCACCCTTGACCTGTCTGGTGGGGGCTCGGGCAAGCGGCGTCGCCGTGGCAACCTGCCCAAGGTAGCAGTGCAGGTGCTGCGGAGCTGGCTGTACGAGCACCGCTTCAACGCCTACCCCTCAGAGCAGGAGAAACTCAGCTTGTCAGATCAGACCAGCCTTTCTGTGCTGCAGGTGAGTGGACCGGGATCAGACTTTAAATCGTTTATTTAAATAATAATAATTAAACAAATTCAAGTTAATTCTTGCTCCAAAATGCTTGAATTGGGCCTAATCAAGCAGCAGTCCAGACATTTTGGCCTACAGTAGCCTTTGCCAGGTGGAAACTTTGAGCTGTGTAGCAGAGCACCAACATGGGGCTGGGAGATTATTTTATTTATTTATTAACTTATTGGCAAATCAAGATCTCTTAAAAAAAAATTCTCTAAATAAGCATGGTTGTTTTAAAGGTCAAATACACTGCATTTCAAACAGTCGGCAATCTTTTTTGTTGCAAGGATCTGTCTTTCAAGACTTGTTATGAAATATGTTTATTGTATTTTAAAAAATTACTAGAACCACGTGTAGTGCACATTCACAAATAATAACAAACTTCTTGTAGCGGGTGTTGGGCTCAAGCCCTGGCGATTTATCCAGTTGATCTTTATATTTCAAGTTTAGCCAACTTGGATCTGTTTGCTAGCTAACAGGGTTGAAAAGTTATGAACACACCCTTTTTGAAAAGCACGGTATCCTGTCTACAGTGTTCAGATGTTGAAGGGGCCAAGTTGCCAATTCCTTTATGTAATTGTTTTATGCTTCACACATTTATAAAACATACTGGACAGCTAGTATAACAGTTGTTGGCTAAATTGCTGCTGGACCCTACTGTACTTGTACTCTTGCTTAGTTGTGCACCGGGGCCGCCCACTCTTTCTATTCTGGTTAGAGCCAGTTTGCGCTGTTCTGTGAAGGGAGTAGTACACAGCGTTGTATGAGATCTTTAGATTCTTGGCAATTTCTCGCATGGTATAGCCTTAATTTCAAAATAGACTGAGTTTCAGAAGAAAGTACTTTGTTTCTGGACATTTTGAGCCTGTAATCAAACCCACAAATGCTGATGCTCCAGATACTCAACTAGTCTAAAGAAGGCCAGATTTATTGCTTATTTAATCAGGACAACTGTTTTCAGCTGTGCTAACATAATTGCGAAAGGGTTTTCTAATGAAAATATTAGATATATCACACAGCCCTACACCAACACAGCCTATACTGTAACAGAGCTTGCATTTTAAGCAGTCTAACAAAGTATCAGGTCTGGTTTTTGGCATGTTCCCCTCAATTACAGTTGAAATGAATGATTTACAATTTTCCTCCAGTTCAATTGTTCCAGATTAGTGCCTGATGTAGTGTAAACAATTGATCATAGCAGACACTTGTGGCCCAGTTGGAGCCATGACTACGTACTCTGTCGCAGATGGTGGTTTCTTTATTGTGTGTTCTCTATTGTGTTCTCTATTGGCCCCTTGTAAGTGTCTCTGTGTGCGGGGAGATGAATGCCGTAGCACCTATAGGTCTACTTCAGGCTGGCGCTAAATAGATTCATCCCATGATACTTACTTTGTACTTATCATCATACTTCAGCGCTAGGGTGTTTCTCAACAGCTTAGCGTACAACAATATTCAAATGTCATATGGGCAAGGTACTACTGTACAGATTAATTTGACACCGTCACCGCAGTCTTCCCTTCTCACCTTGTAGGCCGACCATTTGTTGTCGTTTCCTCTCTCCTCAAATACACACACACACACACCCCAGGAGTGGCGACATGAGGTATTCCTGGACTGAGCAGAGAGCAAGCAGGGCTAGAGTAGCGCTGACAGACCCATAGTGTAGTCACTGCAGTGAAATGTCCCTGGTTGGCTGTGCTCTACTTGCTCTGCCGCTCAGCGTTTTTCACCCGAGACTTCATTAATGCCAGCTGTCTGAGGCCACTCATCTCACTGCGTGTGGGATGTTTTTACCACAAGATGGCAGTAAACGGGGCCTGGAAGAGAGCAGGAGAATGAGAACATGTGGGCGGAAGTCTCATTCCAACAAACTACCCCTCGGACCAGTTTGAGCTATGGACTCATGCTACTTAAACCAAATCCTGACACTGCCATCAGCGGGACGTGACAGGAAACAGGATTTGTCGGACCAGGCAATGTTTTTCCACTCCTCAATTGTCTAGTGTTGGTGGTCGTGTCCCCACGAGTTGCTTCCTTTTGTTTTTAGCTGAAAAAGAGGGGAACCCGGTGTGGTTCATCTGATGCAATAGTCCATCCTTGACAAGGATCGGTTAGAGTTGTGTTCCGAGATGCCACTGTTGTACTGCGGTGTTATTTGTCTGTTTCTGGCCTGCCTGTTTGCTTGCATGATTCTTGCCATTGTCCTTCAATCTCTCATCAACAAGCTGTTTTTGCCCATGGGACTGCTGCTGAGTTCTGGTTTGTTGAACCGTTCTCGGTAAATCCTAGACACTGTCGTGCGCGAAAAGCCCAGGAGAGAGACCGTTTCTGAGATGTTGGATCCGGCATGCCTGGCACTGACTATCATACCACGCTCAAAGTCGCTTAGGTCACTCGCCTTGCCCGTTCTAACATTCAATCAAACAGTAACTGGATGCCTGTCTACCTGCATTATATAGCGAGCCACGGCCACGTGACTGGCGATCCATTTTCGTGAATGAGGTGGTGTACTTAATAAACTGTCCACTGTCATCTGTTCTTGCAGTATGGTTCTTCAGGGAATCTGTTAGGCTTTTGAGATGCACCCCTGTTGTTTTTTTTGCAGGCTTTGTTGTTAAAGTTACTGACTCTTTTCCAGATATGCAACTGGTTCATCAATGCCCGCCGCCGCCTCCTCCCCGACCTTCTCCGCAAGGATGGCAAAGACCCCACCCAGTTCACCATCTCCAGGCGGGCGGGGAAGGGAGAGGGCTGCCCAGCCACAGGAGGATTTGGCAGTTCCCCTGAAAGCCCCACCTCAGTCCACTCTCCAGCCCTGCCCCCTCTCAGGCCCTCTGTCATCCGACCAGCCCCCACACTGGACCTCAGCCTCCTGGGAAATACTGCCACTGCCATCCTTTTGGGAGCTGGCTACCCCAGCCAAGAGGGCTACTGTGTCCAGGCCCTGATGCAGCTGGACATGCAGAGTCTCCTGAGGAGGGAGGCAGAGGAGAAGGGCTCCAAGGTTATCAGCGCCAGCCCCACTGGCGGGCTATTCAACACGCCGCCCCCCACGCCTCCGGAGCTGTGCCCCTGCCAGGATTTCAGTGACTTGAGGTTGCTGGTGGATGCAGCTCTCCAGAGGGCCGCCGAGCACGAGAGTCAGAGGCTGCTCCCAGAGTACCAGAGCAGGGCTACTGCAGAAGCGACGGGTGGCTGTAGCCACAGCAGCAGTGCTATGGGTCCGACCACTCCACCGGCGCAGAGCCAAGCTACGTTTGACTCGCCCAGAGAGCAGAGTCCTGCGAACAAGGCGGTGGTGTCCCCAGTTTCAGTCCTAATCCATGTCCCAGTCTGTTCTGCACCTAAACTCGCAATGGCCTCTGTACCGGCTCCAAATGTGCCTCCCCTCCTAGCCCAAATGCCAGTTTCAACTCCCTTTCCAACCTTTGTCCCAGCTCCAACTCCAATCCCAACCAAACCCCTTCTCCCAAGCCCCGTTCAAACCTTTGCCGGTGTACCAACTGTGTCCTGTGTCCCAACCTCAGTCCCAGCTCCAAGCTCTACCCAGGTCCCAACCCTAACCTCTGTCCTAACCCCGGCCCAACCTTTAGCCCCAGCACCACCAGCCCTCAACCCATTCCTGGGCCTGGCCTCCCTCCAGCCCTTGTCCTCCTCCATCCCCAACAGCAGTGTCCAGAGGGCCCAGTCGGTGCCCAGTGTGTGGAGTGTGGTCCACAGCGATGTTACAGTCCGACAGCCTATCCCCGTGGTTCAGACTCCCAAGGCCGCCGTGTGGGGGCCACAGCACACCTTGCACACTGTCAGCGAAACCGTCAACTAGAGCCACGGCCACTCCCTTGTCTGTGTGTATGTGAGGGAGCCCCATATCCCTACTCAGACTGCCCCTACCTATGTGTACGTTTCCTTCATCGGCCCCTCTGACACTATGCTCTGCAGTTTGGATATGGCAGAACTCATGCATACGGTTCATACATCAGACGCTAGGAAGGATACGAGGGATGGAAAGACGATTGTTTTTAAAGACGGTGCTTTTTTTAAGCATTTTTATCAGGACTTATCCAATGCAGACTGTTGCTGGGTGGAACCTTTCAATGTGGTTTTTCAATCAACATTTCAGAGTATAGGTTAAACGTTGCGACGGTTGACATAAGAACGACGACACCAAGTTCCATGATGTAGTTTTTAACTCCCTTTTCCACTATCTCAACTATTTCCAAAAGGGGTCAAGGAGGACATTTCCTTCCCCTGTGATGTTTTTTTTTTTAAACAGTGAAGTTGCACCAGTAGAGCTAGGCTTATCTGTCGCAATACTGGACTTGGTTGAATGTATTAAGGTTACTTTTATCTCTGGCGGTCTAGCCTGTCAATCATTCCCACCAAGGTTAAACAAGGGTGGACCTGGGGCTGAGACAAGTGTTTTTCAAGCCCTGGTGTTGCGCTCCTCCAGTACAGTTTATGCACTTTAGATATTTTCATGTCCACATCTTCACACAGTGCCGGAAGACGGGCGGAAGGGGAAATTGATTGTCTGTCTCCTCTCTCCTTGCCTTAATTAAAGCCTTAATTAAAGCTACTGTAAAAAAGTGGCCACCATGGATTCTACATTTGAGACACTAAATCATCAGTTGCAAAGAATATGAACTCTTTTTTTAAAACTTTTTTAAATGTTCATTTAAACCTGTTTCCAAAATAGTATCTTAGTAGGTAAATGTTTTTGTGTGAAAACACACCAGGAATTATATATATTTTTTGGTCTGTTACTTTCTGCGCTATCTTTATGCATCATGTACAATTTCCAGGGATGTATTGTTTTTATTGTGGATGTGAAGGAGGTGGAATTCCTGTCTGTGTGTTTGAGAGCGATGGGGCGGGAGGTCCCGTTATAGAAATCGATTTTGTGGCGAAGCTAAAGGCTTAGTTCTTAAGGGTAATGTAACACTTGCTATAATTGCCCTATTATGCCATAGTCTTTTATGGATGAAGCTTGTCACAAACATTTCAAGCTTTTGGGCACCCCTGTTTGGAGAGGGATTGACCCAAGTAGCGAATCATTGGCGGCTTAAGATTTGGTCCTTGTGTTGCAAACAAATATATCTTAATTGAAACGCCTGTTGTTCGCTTGGATGACAATCTGGTCAGTGTTGTATTGAATTAGTTGATTTTTAATGTTGAGTAAGTTATTGAGAAGCAAACTGTCTGACTTCCTTTCTCTCTCTTTTCCCTCTGTTTTAGCGACGCATATCCTCTCGTTAGACTATTTCTTATATGGTTGTAGTTTCCATGAAACAATCTCTCATACTGCATGTTATGGCCAAATCGACGCCGCACAGAGTTAGTTGGGGCTCTACTACGTAAACAGTGCTGCTGCAAAGTAATTTTCTTCTGTCCATGGGTCAGTTCAAATGGGACTAACTTAGTCTTTAATAGCTGTTACCGGTGCCATACATGTAATGACCCTGGTGGTGATTTTTTTTGTTTTTGTTTTTTTACAACTAGATGCATGAGAAGAGCAGATATGGAATCCTGTGTTATTATATACCTAGATTTGTGACTAGCACAAACCCCCATTCCTTCACTTCCTCTTGTTTTCTGCTCTTTCGTGAGGCTTAATGTCAGCACCATTTCCTGAATTGTCTAGAATATCAGTGGGGAAGGGTAGATGTTCTAGATCCTCTGCTAACGGAGATATGCTAAAAGAGTCGCCTCTTTCTCACACACTTTGGGTCGACTGTAGGGTTCGGTCAGACTTGAGTCTGAATACTAAGCAAAGAATGTTAACTAGTTTAACAGGTTTTGAATGCAGTACAATAAAGCGGGTATGTGGTTTATTCATTACTACACTTCTATGTTACTACATATTACTCATTGTGATACTGGAATCGGCTGGATACTGAACATTATTTAGAAAGGCTATTTTATATATATCAGGTTTTGGATGCAGAATGAAACTTGAGTCGTAGATGCCAATGGGAAAAATGTCACGGTGGGGACGGGGCCATGAACTGTCTCAAATGTGTAGCATCTCAATACGACCAAATGCATCCTAAATGTTTTTCCATTTCACTGTGAAATCATGGCTGATGTGTGGGGCAATATAACTGGCTGTCGTGCCTTAAACCTGGGATTGAGGGAACATGCCCCTTCTACATAGAAACTTTTGAATAGTCGGTGCAATATATGCCTTAAACTTTAAATGTGTTTTGTACAAGCGTTTCAGAGAATAAAACCTTTTTCATACGCTGCTCCTTGTGCATTTTTTAAAATCCAACTTGAGGAGTGTGTAGAATTAACCATGTCCTTGTGCTTTCTTTTGTCTCAACAAAGTGTAATAGCACAACTTCCTTTCTTGGAACTAATTACATGGGCAAGATATTGTACACTGGATTTCCACCCCAGTTTATCAAATGATTTTCATTTAAGGCAGGTCAAGTTGTACATAACCTTTTGGATGTAATTAACCTACTAGATGGTTTTATCTGGAGTCCTCCAGATGACTCTCATAGACCCCCAGATAACCCTTTTGCTCTATCCATAGGGGTGTGCCTGATGTACTTTTTTTTTTGACCATCTGTAGGGTTCAAGGACACTTCAACTTGATTATCTCCAGCACAATACCAGTGCCTTCATAATGTATTCACATCCCTCGACATTTTGCTACAGCCTGAATTTAGAATGAATTTGAGATTTTATCACTCATCTACACAATTGTTTCAATGTTTACATATTAATTATGAATGAGAAGCTTAAATGTCTTTAGTCAAGCATTCAAGTTATTAATTACACTTTTGATGGTGGCATCAATATACCACAGGAGGCTGCTGAGGGGTGGGTGGCTCATAATGGCCTGAATGGCATCAAACACATGGAAACCATGTGTTTTATGTATTTGATACCATTCCGCTCCACCCATTATTGCTAGTCTGGCCTCCCAAATTAGGTACCACCAACCTCCTGTGCAATACACCAAGTCACTACAAAGATACAGGTGCCCATTCAAACGCTGTTGCTGGTGAGGAATGAAACCGAGGGATTTCACCATGAGGCCAATGCTGATTTTTAAAACAATTAGAGTTAAATGGTTGTAGATAGAACTGAGAATGGAGTGAAAAGAAAACATTTAAGAAAAATATTCCAAAACATGCATCCTGTTTTCAATAAGGCACCAAAGTAATGCTGCAAAAAAATGTAAAATTAACTTTTTGTCCTAAATACAAAGTGTTATGTGTGGGGCAAAAACATTGCAACACGTCACTGAGTACGACTTCATATTTTCAAGCATGGTGGTGGTTGCATCATGTTATGGGTATGGTTGTCATTGGAAAGGACTAGGGAGTTTAAGGATAAAAACAAACAGAATAGAGCTAAGCACAGGAAAATTCCTAGAGAAATACTAGGTTCAGTCTGCTTTCCCACAGACACTGGGAGACATTCACCGGACCTCATTATCACCTTGATTACTCCCTTTATTTAGGCCTCAGTAGCCTCCATCATCAGGCAATATTGGTTTTGGTTATCGTAATTCTTATTAAAATCACCTGCTTCCTGACTCCCAGCTCTACAGAATACTGACTCTTAAAAAATATTATTAGCAGAAGATAAGGACATCTCCTAGACGGTTGACAAACAAGGACACCTAATATGCCAACACCAGGATCAGCAGGCACAATTGTGTACAGCTATGGATAAGGTCCTCCGCATTCTCCACCGCCTCGACACCGGCCGAGAAGATTCACCTACATCTAGCGGAGGTCCTCCTACCACAAGTCGTCCCAGCAAGTCAGTCCCCCAGCCTATCCAGCAGTCCGCCCAGGTCAGCGATGCCGGTCATTTCCCTGCTGACCGGGTGGGGGTTGGAGTGGGCTACGGCGGTCTGGGAGAGAGGAGAGGAAGAGCTTGGCTCCTACGAGAGGTTCATGGCTCCGTTCAGGGCAGTCTTCGACCATCCATCGGAGGTGAGTGATTACTTCAACTCCGGCAGGGTGTCCAGACCCCTGCGGAGTACTCCCTCACCTTCAGGACCGTGGCAGCCACCAGCGGATGGGATTAGCCGGCGCGACTCACCATATTCCAAAGAGGACTGCGTGAGGAGGTCCAGATGGAGTTGGCGTGCCGGGATGACAACCTTCCCTTCGATGCGCTCATCGCGAGGGCCATGAGGGGCACCAGATTCAGTGGTGTCCGGTGCGTCCCAACCCAGTGTCCACAGGGACAGAGGGAGGGCCCCGTGATCATCTGTCTCCAGGGGGAAGGCGTGAGTATTCCATCATCGCTTTACACCAAACCCTTCCTGGTTTCCATTTCGCTGGCTGGCGGTCCCTCAAGTGTTGTCTCTACAGCTCTAAAGGACCCCGGTGCCGCAGGGAATTTCATCGACCAGGCCCTCGCCTCCTCCCTGAACATCACCTTGTACCCGCTCTCCTTTCCAGCCCTGGAGGAGTACATCTAGGAGGCTCTCCAACAGTGTTTCACCCACTCATCCACCTCCCCTGAGTCGGAAGGCTTCTTCTTCATGACCAAGGAGGGAGGTCCACGACCGTGCATCGATTAGAGGCCACAATTCCATCACCACCAAGTCACGATACCCCCCGCCATCGAACAGCTCCGCCAGGCCCATTTTATTTTACTAAACTGGACCTGCGGAGTGCCTAAACCGCATCCAAGAGGGGGATGAATGGAAAACGGCCTTCAGCACAATGTCTGGGCACTACGAGTTCTTGGTGATGTCTTATGGATTAGCCAATGCCCCGTCGGTGTTCTAGGCATTCGTGAACGAGGTGTTCTGTGACATGCTCGGGCGCCAGGTGGTTGTGCATATTGATGACATCCTGATCTACTTTGGCCACCTTGGAGGATCACATCGCCCTTGACCGGGTAGTCCTGAGGCGCCACCTGGAGAACCATCTGTACGTCAAAGCGGAGAAGTGCCTGTTCTATCAGGTCGATGTCTCCTTCTTGGGATACCGGATCAGCCCGCAGGGAGTGGTTATGGAAGAAAGGAAGGTACCAGTCCCAACCACCATAAAGGGACTACAACTTTTTTGGGTGGCTTGCCAACTTCTACAGCCGCTTCATTAATAACTGCAACTCCATCGCCGCTCCTCTCACCTCAAGGGTGGTCCCCTTAAGTGGCTGTGGAGTCCTGCAGCCGATGAGACCTCCGCCCATTGCTGAAACACCCAGACCCAGAAACACCTCTACGTTGCCGGTCTACTAACTACCGGTCCTGGCAATCGTTACGCACACCTGGACCTCATCATCACCCTGGTTCTCTCCCTTTTATTTATCCCCCAGTCATCAGTATTGGTTTTGTTCACGTTCTGTACACTTGTTTTTATCTTTAGGATTCTTATTAAACTCACCTTTTGCATCTGCTTCCTGACTCGCAGAGTATACGTTACAACGAGAGAATGACAGCCCTTTTAGATCTAGATCTAGATGTTATTGACCTTAAAGACTCAGTGGCTCTTGAAACACTATCTGCCGCTTTTTACTAAAACCGTTCACAAGTGGGATCCAGTGTTTCATTATAGTGGACTACATAATTTTATCACTTGTCAAAATGGTGTCAAAACTGCAATGTGAGGAAATCAAATCGGTACTTTTGGTATGGGAATGTCTTTTATTTTCTCCAATACAGAATATAAAAGGTATACAGCTGCTGCACTGAATGCAGCAGGACATTGAAACAACTCTTCATCTTGGAATAAAGGACACATGATTTTTTTTATTTTTAAACAAGGGTCCTTCATTGGTTCTTTACAGGCGTGCTACTTTTCCACAACATTTCAACCCAAACAACCCAGCCCGACCATTTCCTTCTGCTCTTCATCCTCCTTGGAAGGGCAACACATTAGACTTTGCACGACAAAACACAATTTCAAGGCTGACTTCCTCCACAACGTTGCCCCTGGCTTCTTTTTTTTTTAACATGTCCAATCCTTCAGCAACATTCATGTTGAGTGTTCCAACTTTAATGATTTTGATGCAACAATGCAGGCATAGTTAGAATAGACCTGACCAGCTGGCAAGGGGATACGACTAGCAACATTTCAAACAAAAGGTGGAATAATAAGCATTTAAGCAATGAGGGTAAACTATAACCTGCTTTGATTGTCAAAAACATTACATGAATAGAACAAAATAGTCCTTTTAAAATGTGGTTTTCCAACACAGCTCCTGGATAGAAGGTGCAGTTTCTTACAAAGGCAGTGCTGGTGCTGATGTGAGAGAAGGAGAGGTAAACTTGGCCAATACACACACACACACAAAAGGTGTTCAGTGCATCTTATAAGTCTAACACGGCTTCCTACCACTTTGTCACCTTTCCTTCATCTGCACTGATTTATGAGAGACTACGAATTACAGAGAGGACATATGGAGACGAAGCCACTAAAGACTTGTTAAGATGCATTTAGCTGAGATACACTCCTCCTCAATGGATAATCACCATTGACAATAAAACTCACTGAAGAGGAGTCCATCCCAGCTAGAAAGCACTGTATGTGTGTGGGCCGCGAGGCAGTCGCCTGTCTCTCTACATGTCGTCCTTGTCCTTGGCGCCGTGTTTGAGGATGCGAGTGAACTCGGCGTAGTTGAAGTTGCCCTTCTTGTCGATGGGCGCCTCGCGAAACAGCTCGTCCACCTCCTCGTCGGTGAAGCGGTCACCCATGGTGGTCAGCAGCTCCCTCAGGTGGTCCTCGTGGATCACCCCTGCAAACAGGGGAGAGTTATTGGGCCTGTGTCACTTAGCGGACTCCTAGTATTGTCATTGTCATGCCAGCAATGGAGTAATACAGCACAAACAGATCTGGGACTCAGCCTCGTGGACTCAGCCTCGTGGACTCTCTTTCCAAGATAATGGGCTGTAGCCTGTATCTCTCTGGTCCAGTGGTCCAGATCTGTATGTGCTAAGGAGGGTTGATCAGCTCTAGCTTCAGATCTAGACCAGGCTACAATGACGACTTTGCACAACCTACATCTGGACCAAACTAATTGGGTTTGTAATTTTCTAGGGATGTGCATCTCGCCTTTCATGAGCGGTTCAATAAGCATCTAGATACATGGGCTTGGATACGATACGTTTTATTTTGAAACAATAAAAGGGATCTGGGCCTGTTCCCGAGAAAGCAGTATATAATTTGCGTTAGACTCGTTGAAGGAAAAAAAGGATTCTGCCAGTCCGTGGTGAGTAATCGCAGTCCTGATGTCCAGAAGTTATTTTCGGTCATAAGAGACAGTAACGGCAACATTATGTACAAAATAAGTACAAAAAAAATAGTTACAAACAACGGAAATAAATGAACAAAAAAACAATCGGTTGGGGACACGTAAAACTTCTAAAACGTCTTCTCCGGTGCCATTGAAACAAAAAAAAATGTGCATGCCATTTAGCCATTAATATAATGAGTTTGGGATTTTTACCATCTCAAAAGCAAATGGTAGATCTTTTGGAATTTTACTTAGAGCTTCTCCTTTACAGATCAGTGAATCTATGTATGGAAGGCCATTCCCGACACAAATATGTAAAAACGCAACATGCAACATTTTCTAAGATTTTACTGAGTTAAAGTTCATATGAGGAAATCAAATCAGCCCTACTCTAGTGTTTCCCAAACTCGTTCCCGGGGACCCCAATGGGTGCACGTTTAGATTTTTTGCCCTAGCACTACACAGTTGATTAAATAATCAAAGCTTAATGATGAGTTGATTATTTGAATCAGCTGTGTAGTGCCACACTCTTAGAAAAAAGGCTTCCAAAAAGGGTTCTTCGGCTCTTCATTTAGGAGAAGCCTTTTTGGTTCCAGGTAGATCCCTCTGTGGAAAGACTTTTACATGGAACCCAAAAGGGTTCTACCTGGAACCAAATGGGTTCTTCAAAGGGTTCTCCTATGGGGACAGCCGAATAACTATTTTAGGTTCTAGATAGCACCTTTTTTCTAAGAGTGTAGGGCAAAAACTAAATTGTGCACCCCTTGGGGTCCCCAGGACCGAGTTTGGGAAACACTGCCCTAATCTATGGATTTCACATGACTGGGAATACAGATATGCATCTATTGGTCACAGATACCTTAAAATAAAGAGTGGTGTGGATCAGAAAAAGACTATCTGGTCTTATTCGCATAGAGTTGATCAGGCTGTTGATTGTGACCTATGGGATGTTGTCCCACTCCTCTTCTGTGCGATGTTGCTGGATATTGGCGGGGAACTGTCATACACGTCGATTCAGCGCATCCCAAACATGGTCAATGGGTGACATGTCTGAGTATGCAGGCCATGGAAGAACTGGGTAATTTTTGTGTGCAGGTCCTTGTGACATGGGGCAGTGCATTATCATGCTGAAACATGAGACGATGGCGGCGGATGAATGGCACGACAATGGGCCTCAGGATCTCGACAGGGTAACTCTGTGCATTTAAATTGCCATCGATAAAATGCAACTTATGTTCGTTGTCCGTAGCTTATGCCTGCCCATACCATAACCTCACCATGTGGACTCTGTTAAAAACATTGGAATCAGCAAACTGCTCGCCCACATGACGACATATATGCTGTCTGCCATCTGCCCCAGTACAGTTGAAACCGGGATTAATCCGTGAAGAGCACACTTCTCCAGCATGTCACTGGCCATCAAAGGTGAGCATATGCCCACTGAAGTCAGCTATGACGCTGAACTGCAGTCAGGTCAAGACCCGGGTGAGGACGCAGATGAGCTTTCATGAGACAGTTTCTGACAGTTTGTGCAGAAATTATTCTGTTGTGCAAACCCACAGTTTCATCAGCTGTCCGGGTGGCTGGTCTCAGACGATCCAGCAGGTGAAGAAGCCGGATGTGGAGATCCTTGGCTGGCATGGTTACACGTGGTCTGCTGTTGTACTGCCAAATTCTCTAAAACAACGTTGGAGGCGGCTTATGGTATAGAAATTACCATTAAATTATCTGAATAACAGCTCTGGTGGACATTCCTGCAGTCAGCATGCCAATTGCACACCCCTTTAAAACTTGAGACATCTGTGTTGTGTGACAAAACTGCACATTTTAGAGTGGTCTTTTATTGTCCCCAGCACAAGGTGCACCTGTGTAATGATCATGCTGTTTAATCAGCTTCTTGATATGCCACACTGTCAGGTGGATGGATAGTCTTGGCAAAGGAGAAATGCTCACTAACGGGGATGTAAACATTTGAAAGAAATTATATATTTTTGTGCGTATGGAACATTTCTGGGCTCTTATTTCAGCTCAGGAAACATTGGACCAACACCATACATGTTGCGTTTATATTTTTTGTTCAGTGTAAGTCGAAATTTCAATATTTGTTTCCCTGTGGCCCAGAGATTTCCTAATCTGTTAGGCTAACCCAGTGGTTCTCAAACCTCTCCTTGGGGACCCTCAGACAGTTCATGTATTTTATCTATTCCAGAACTAGCACACCTGATTCAACAAATCAACCTAACCTTGATTAATGTGAATCAGATAAACTATTTCAGGGCTAAAACAAAATTGTGAAATGTCTGGGGGTCTCAGAGGAGAGGTTTGAGAACCACTGGGCTAACCTAACCAGCTAAAACTTTGCACCCTAGTTGGATGGTATTATTAGAAGTTGATGTTACTCTTCAATAACACAGACCCCAAAGCAAATCAAGGGGAGGAAAATAGGTTTATTCAAAGAGAACAAATCATGTGGGGAGGTAGATGTTCATGCTCCCCTGTCCTCAGTGATTCTCTCCTGTGAGATAAGGAGGCCAATGGCCAAATAACAACTATCTTATTTCAGATTCAATGTATAAACTATTTGGGCCAATGAGAACTTGCTATGAGTCCTGGACTGAAATTCCTCACATGTCACTGGCCCATTGATATTGCAGGAAACAAACACTATTTCCATTGTTCGTTAGTACTCTATTGACCTCTCGTCCTCTGCGTTGTGTATTTATCTTCGGAATATTCTTACAGTAGGACAGTGATAAATCTGCTATGATGGGACGAGATTTTTTCTAAAAAAATTGGACAATAGAACTAACAGAGCTGAGTTTGCTTTAGGCAGGGTTGCGTTGTGTGGGCCTTTGCATCTATAATTAAAAAGTTACTCATACAGTATGTCATCACTATTGTCCAGGTAGCCTAGCCACCCAAAGTTTGAATATAAACCAAATTTGATCACTCACATTTTCTCTTAACATATATAAATTGTCCTATTTTAGGCTATGAACACATTTTATAGCTTCGGCTATTAAAAACACTTGTTTCCCTTTGCCAGAGGGGATCAGAGCTCATAGGCTTCTCTAGGCTTACTGCAGCTGTTATCAGTAGGCTACAGTTGATCAGACTGAAGCACAGATTAATTATGCATGACTTGGCAAATCAGTCTAAACAACAGTACTTTGTCCCTATTTTCAACACTTTTATGTCAATATTTATTTATCAAACAATCAATCAAAAGTGTTGGGGAATATGCCAGCTCGCCACACGTTTGCTGATCTCACGTTTGCTGGATAGATGGATACCACCACATAATGCTACAAATGAAAACACATATCCTACCTATATGTATGTTCTACTATCTATCTATTCCATTCACCAGCCCCGGAGGTCTACGTCACCGGCCTTCTAGGCGTCACTGAACTGGATTCATTACCACCAACCCCGGACTGTCTTGTCTCATTATGCACACCTGGTTCCCATTCCCCCTGATTAGTATGTTATATATGAGCCCTCTGTTCCCCATTGTCGGTTATTGTTACCATGTCCGTTGGTCTTGTGAGCACCTGTGCTGTTGTATCGGCGTCCATGCTACGTGTTATTGTGCACTTTTCTTTTACGGGTCTCGTCCCGTGTATTATTTAGAGGTTTATACCTCACTCTTTGTTTGGGTGGAGAAAATAAAAAAACCCTGCTATGTATTCCTGCGCTTGTCTCCTATCATTATACAGCGTGACAGGTAGTCATTTTCTGAAATCATGATTTTCAACTGACAGGAATTACTCAATAGTTGCAGCAACTTCCTCTGAGGTGGGCCTTTTAAAGTAGCAATATGTAACTTTTTGGGTGAGCTGACCAAATTCACATAGAAATGTCAGTTATTGATCTGTCATCCTACTTGAAAGCAAGTCTAAGAAGCAGTAGATCTGTTATATGTGCACTATTTCTATGCTTCTGGTTCTTAAGTTTTGTTTTTGCGTCTTTTGGTTTTGTACACCAGCTTCAAACAGCTGAAACAATATTTTTGGTTATGGAAAATATATTTCACAGCAGTTTAGGTACAATGATTCTCTACATTAGACTAGCTTATTTTGTTACAAACTGAAATTAGATTTTTAGCAACCTGGAAAAGGTGGAGAATTTTCTGCATAGTTCAACTTTAAACATATGAACCGGGGACTGATGCATATCTGTGTATCATTAAATTCCTATAATTTTCCCATTTGTTTTTCCTTTTTAGCGTTTGATGTTGTTGTTATGGTGGAGGCTAGGGGTTGACATTGGAGAGTGTTTGTGTGTGCTTGTGTGTGTGTTTGTGTGTCTCACCAGAGCCCTCCTCGTCGAAGCAGGCGAAGGCGTTGCGGATGACGTCCTCGGGGTCGGTGCCGTTGAGGCGCTCTCCAAACATAGTGAGGAACATGGTGAAGTTGATGGGCCCCGGCGCCTCAGCCATCATCCCCTCCAGGTACTCATCAGATGGGTTCTTACCTGAGGAACACAACAAAACACACACACCATGGTCAACATTTCAGCGATTCTCCGGTCTTTTGAATACTTTTTAGCTGGTAGTTCTGAAAGTAGCTTCACTAGCCAAAAGTGGTTCCCGAAAATTGCATACAATGTGCAGATATGCGCACCACATCGTTGCTCTCTCTCTCGCTCTGCTGTGGGTGCATGATGTTCCGCTTGCTAGCTGTCACTCATGGCGAGGGGCTGAACTCAAATTTATAGGGGGCTGTTCAACAGTAGCCATTGATTAATTAGGTCAGGCTTTGTTTTTTGGTAGATTATGGTTAAATGTTATTATTGATCTGCCTGCTTATTGTTCTCTCTATTTTACAGTATACTAGTGTTTAGCTGGGAAATGCATTTCTGTTGCAATACAGATTCAATGAAACTCATGTTCTATGACTGAGTGGAATTTATTTTAATTGCACTGAATTCAATTCTACTTCCTGTCACTCAAACTCAACATTGTGTGGAGTGTGGCCAATTTGATTTTCAACTCATGAGTTGAATGTTTAGGCCTTGTATATGAACTCAGCAAAAAAATAAACATCCTCTCACTGTCAACTGCATTTTTTTCAGCAAACTTAAAATGTGTAAATATTTGTATGAACATAACAAGATACAACAACTGAGACATAAGCTGAAACAGTTCCACAGACATGTGACTAACAGAAATGTAATAGTGTGTCCCTGAACAAAGGGGGCCAAAATCAAAAGTAACAGTCAGTAACTGGTGTGGCCACCAGCTGCATTAAGTACTGCAGAGCATCTCCTCATGGACTGCACCAGATTTGCCAGTTCTTGCTGTGAGATGTTACCACACTCCCCCACCAAGGCACCTGCAAGTTCCTGGACATTTCTGGAGGGGAATGGCCCTAGCCTTCACCCTCCAATCCAAACGCTCCTAGACCTCAATGGGATTGAGATCCGGGCTCTTCGCTGGCCATGGCAGAACACTGACATTCCTGTCTTGCAGGAAATCACGCACAGAATGAGCAGTATGGCTGGTGGAATTGTCATGCTGGACGGTCATGTCAGGATGAGCCTGCAGGAAGGTTACCACATGAGGGAAGGGGATGTTTTCCCTGTAACGCACAGCGTTGTGATTGCCTGCAATGACAGTAAGCTCAGTCTGATGATGCTGTGACACACCACACGTTCACGCAGATGAGCAGGGACCCTGGGCATCTTTCTTTTGGTGTTTTTCAGTCAGTAGAAAAGTCTCTTTAGTGTCCTAAGTTTTCATAACTGTGACCTTCATTGCCTACCCTCTGTAAGCTGTTAGTGTCTTAACGACCGTTCCACAGGTGCATGTTCATTAATTGTTTATGTTTCATTGAACAAGCATGTAAAACAGTGTTTAAACCCTTTTTAATTAAAATTTGTGAAGTTATTTGGATGTTTATGAATTATCTTTGAAAGACAGGGTCCTGAAAAAGAGATGTTTAGAATATAGTCAACCCTCTAACAACAGTTTCCAATGGGTTCCCCTTTGGCCCGTGTCTTACCCAGTGAGGCCAGCATATCGTGCAGATCCTCCTTGTCGATGAAGCCATCTCGGTTCTGGTCGATCATGTTGAAGGCCTCCTTGAACTCCTGGATCTGAGACTGGTCAAACATGGCGAACACGTTGGACGTGGCCCTCTGGGGGCGCTTCTTGGTGGTCTTCCCCTTTGCGCGTTTGCTCGACATGGTGGCGGTTGGATTGGCCTACGGGTTGCAGAATAGGACATGGATAGTTAGTCAGATGAAAGATAGAGACTTGCATATTGTCGAAGGGGAATGTCCCAAAAAATAATTAGAGAAAAATACTCTTGGATAAAGCTTGGCACTCAACAAGAGTATATAAAGTGAAAATGTAGACAGTGACGCTTTACAAGACTAAATCAGTCGGTGTCATTACGATGTGCATTTTAAATGATCATACATGAGTTAGTGACGGTCAGTGCCGTTTAAGATGATGGAGGACGATTATTTTTTTAGAAGCATGACCTTATTTCTATTAGAGCATATTGGATGACTGTCATTCATATTCCATTCACCCAGCTCAATGTAAATAGAATAGGTTTAGGCTACTTACTACATGACACTCAAATTCTCCCTATAACCATCATGAGGCTGCTACAACCTAGCCTATGACTGAAAGTTTACAACAAAGGTGCACAGTTGAGAGAAATGTGAGTAATCAAGGTGACAGACTTTGACACATTCAATACCGCCTTGCACAATCTTGCCTGCATCTAGCTGACCTAGGGTGTAATCATTAGTTCAACAGTTGCAAATGGGAGTTTCTATTGGACAAATTCAGGTATGTTTATCTCCGTTTCGTTCGCTTCCGTTTAAGAAACGTTTTTCAACAGAATCGACGGAATTAATACACCCCTGATCACATGCAAACACAGTTCACTTTCATAGCAGCCAAATCGTTATATAATTCCTTCTCGCCTCTACGCACTCTCTTCCTCTCACCTCTTCCCTTCGCTTGTGGACTTCAGTGCACAACACATCAGCTGTCTGACCAGTCATTGGCAGCAGAGAACTGGAAGGCGGCCAAAGGAGGTGTTGGCTTTGGGGATGACCAGTGAAATATACCTGCTGGAGCTAGTGCTACGGGTGGGTGTTGCTATGGTGACCAGTGAGCTGAGATAAGGCGGGGCTTTACCTAGCAAAAACTTAGATGACCTGGAGCTAGTGGGTTTGGCAACGAATATGTAGCGAGGACCAGGCAACGAGAGCGTACAGGTTGCAATGGTGGGTAGTATATGGGGCTTTGGTGACAAAACGGATGGCACTGTGATAGACTACATCCAATTTGCTGAGTGTTGAAGGCCATTTTGTAAATGACATCGCCGAAGTCAAGGATCGGTAGGATAGTCAGTTTTACGAGGGTATGTTTGGCAGCATGAGTGAAGGAGGCTTTGCTGCGAAATAGGAAGCCAATTCTAGATATTGGAGATGCTTAATGTGAGTCTGGAAGGAGAGTTTACAGTCTAACCAGACACCTTGGTATTTGTAGTTGTCCACATATTCTAAGTCAGAACCAGAGTAGTGATGCTGGTCGGTCGGGTGCAGGCAGCAATCGGTTGAAGAGCATGCATTTAGTTTTACAAGGAGTGTTGTATGGCATTGAAGCTCGTTTGGATGTTTGTTAACACAGTGTCCAAAGAAGGGCAAGATGTATACAGAATGGTGTCGTCTGCGTAGAGGTGGATCAGAGAATCACCAGCAGCAAGAGTGACATCATTGATATATACAGAGGAAAGAGTCGGCCCGAGAATTGAACCCTGTGACACCCCCATAGACTGCCAGAGGTCTGGACAACAGGCCCTCCGATTTGACACACTGAACTCCGAGAAGTAGTTGGTGAACCAGGCGAGGCAGTCATTTGAGAAACCAAGGCTATTGAGTCTGCCAATAAGAATTGATTGACAGAGTCGAAAGCCTTGGCCAGGTTGATGCTGTCTTTTATCGATGGCGGTTATGATATTGTTTAGGACCTTGAGCGTGGCTGAGGTGCACCCATGACCAGCTCGGAAACCAGATTGCATCGTGGAGAAGTTACGGTGGGATTCGAAATGGTTGGTGATCTGTCTGCTATCTTCGCTTTCGAGTTGTCTCGCTGAAATGTTATTTTTCAAATGACGGCTCGACTTGTTGACTGCTCAATCCACAAAGCAGACATTGTGGGCTAGTTTAGGTTATTGTTGTGCAAAAATATTATGTTGCGTCATTATGCCATGGACCTACATTATATAGCTATGCACGGTAGCTTTGACATCAGTTTTTAACATCGGCGTTAAACTATACATCGGGTCGATACTGACGTTGGCATTTTTAGCTAATATTGTCCGATTCCGTTATGTTCACTGATATGTCGTGCATCTCTACCATCTTCAGTTTCTCTGCATTTGTGAGAAAGATCATGGCATCAACCTCCAAATCATACTTTCTCTCTCAATGCACTGAAGACACCGGTGGTGCTACCCCTAAAGTGAACAGTGTCAAGATGACAAAAGACGGCCACCTGCTTTCCTGGAGAACGGGCCAAATTTAGACCTGTCACTCACACGCGGGGCTCAGTGTGCACCATTGAGGAAGTGTGTACAGGAGATGATAGTGCTGCTGGGTGGTGGCACTTCAGAATGCTGATTATGAGAGAGCCAATGCCATGCAGGAAGGAACAGGTAATTAAAGAAATGTTGGATTTGACTGATGGAGCATCTATTGTTTCTCTCTCTACTGGCATTAAGTACAGGAGATATACAGTTAATTTGGAAAGTAATCAGACCCCTTCCCTTTGTCCACATTTTTTTATGTTACAGCCTTATTCTAAAATGGATTTAAAAAAATAAATAATCTACACACAATACCCCATAATGACAAAGCGAAAACAGGTTTTTAGAAATTGTAGCAAAAAAACAGATACCTTATTTACATAATTATTCAGACCCTTTGCTATGAGACTCAAAATTGAGCTCAATTTTCCATTGATCATCCTTTAGATGTTTTTACAACTTGATTGGAGTCCACCCGTGGTAAATTCAATTGATTGGACATGATTTGGAAAGGCACACACCTGTCTATATTAGGTCGTACAGTCAACATTGTATGTCAGAGAAAAAACCAAGCCATGTGGTCGAAGGAATTGTCCTTAGAGCTCCAAGACAGGATTACGTCGAGGCACAGATCTGGGGAAGGGTACTGAAAAGTTTCTGCAGCATTGAAGGTCCACAGGTCCGCCATCATTCTTAAATGGAAGAAGTTTGGAACCACCAAGACTCTTCCTAGAGCTAGCCCCCTGGCCAAACTGAGCAAAATGGGAGAGAAGGGACTTGGGCAGGGAGGTGACCAAGAACCTGATGGTCACTGACAGAGCTCCAGAGTTCATACGTGGAAATAGTTGTCCTTCTGGAAGGTTCTCCCATCTCTGTAGCACTCCACCAATCAGGCCTTTATGGGAGAGTGGCCAGACAGAAGCCACTCCTCAGGAAGACACATGACAGCCCACTTGGAATTTGCCAAAGGGTACTTAAAGGACTCAGACCAATGGAAACAAGATTCTTTGGCCTGAATGCCAAGCCTCATGTTCTTGAGGAAACCTGGCACCATCCCTACGGTGAAGCATGGTGGTGGCAGAATCACGATGTGGGGATGTTTTTCAGTGGCAGGGACTGGGGGACTAGTTAGTATTGAGGGAAAGATGAATGTAGCAGTACAGAGTGATCCTTGCTGAAAACCTGCCCCAGAGCGCTCAGAACCTCAGAATGGAGTGAATGTTCACCTTCTAACAGGACAATGACCCTAAGCACACAGCCAAGACAACGCAGGAGTGGCTTCGTGACAAATCTCTGAATGTTCTTGAGTACCCCAGCCAGAGCCCGGACTTGAACCCAATCGAACATCTCTGGAGAGACCTGCAGCAATGCTGCCCATACAACCTGACAGTGCTTGAGAGGATCTGCAGAGAAGAATGGGAATAACTCCCCAAATACAGGTGTGCCAAGCTTGTAGCATCATACCCAAGAAGAGTCGATGCTGTAATCGCTGCCAAAGGTGCTTCAACAAAGTACTGAGTAAAGAGTCTGAATACTTATTTAAATGTAAAATTTCATTTGTTTGGGTTTGTCATGGGGTATTGTGTGTAGATTGAGGGGGAAATGATTTAATCTATTTTAGAATAAGGCTGTAACAAAGTGGAAAAAGTCAAGGGGTCTGATACTTTCAGAATGCACTGCAAATACTGTCATTTAGCAAGCCTTTTTTGAAGGGTAGATTGGAACAACGTGTGTGTGCGTGTGATAACAGGTTGTAGAATGGTAGAACACTAAATAGTGATTGTGTTCAGGCAAAAAAACAAACCGGAGAACGTTATAAAACTTAAACTAAAATGAGCGTTCTTATCGTCCAAATTCAGGTATTATTAACAAAAATCTACTGTTTCACCCCTACTTGTTGTTAACACGGTTACTTGTAACTTGAGGGTTCTGCAGAAACAAGTTACGTAATATGTCTACCAGTCCACCTTCATATGTTGCGGGCAACTCCGCTCTGGACATAGACTTGATGAGGTTGTTAACACGGAACAACTGGAACATATGAAGGCGGACAGGTAAACATATTGCATTTACTTGTTTCTACAGAACCCTCTAGTTACAAGTAACTGTTTCCAGTTCATAAGCCACGAGTGGTTAGAATATTTCTCCAAAGTTGGTTTCAGAGGCAATACTCAGACTTCCAAGGAAGGCTATGTTAGCTATAAGGCTTGTCGTTTGCCTATCTTCACTGTCCTTTATTGCTCTCTCTCTCTCTCTCTCTCCCCCTCTCTGGTACAAAGGGACAGTCATTTTCCCAATTGGATCAACCTGCAATAACAGACAGTGCTCTCAATTTTACTCTGTAATATGTAACCACATTTCAACCTAGTCAAGATCTCCAATGCAAAGCATCCTTACTGCTATCAGCCAGCCAACTGTATATGACCCAGTAGAAGTAAACAGGCCTGTGTGTAAAACCTGCACCTTATGCCCTCACTAACAAAGTCGACAATCACACAGCATTGCACTCCAAGCAGTTGCTTGTTTGTTTTAATTAGGTTTGTTTACTTTACTCTGTTTCGGTCTCTCTGCTTGCCGTCAGAGGTAACAGAGATCTGAGGGAGTGTGAAAGTTTGCTAATTCTCCCTGTTGCTACGTGAGGAAGCCCAAAACAAAACATTGTCCAGCTCCTTTTCAGAGGATGAAGGAATTCGAAGATGATTAGGATTTTGGGCCAGGGGGCAATTGTTTCTTCTCAGAAGTTCTCACAGTCCTCTTTTCCAGAGCTTTATAACACACCACTATAACAAAGGGGGTTGTTCAAAAAGGAGATTGTTAGAAGAAGTGACTTTCAGGGCCAAGTTAACTGACTTCCTGTAAACATTAATCTGTGGAATTTTGGAATGTTCCCGTTATCTTTTACATTCTTGTGTGACTTCAGAGGGCAAGGGACAACGAGATCCCTATCCCCTTGTAGTGACGGCTAGCACAACTGTTAAAATGGATCAAATAGTCTAGTCCAAACCCCCTCATCTAATCCCAACTAACTAAATCTCTTCAATCTGAAGCCACCTTGGAAACCTGTGTTTGCCAACTTTTGTGTGTAACATTCAAGTGGATTTCTACGCCCCAATGACCTCACTGCTTCTTAAACCTATTGAATTCCTCAGCAATCTCGACTGTCTGACTCACCGATGAGGTCTTGAAAACGTTTCAGGATCAACTCAATCATTGGTTTGTGTGTTGTGCTATTCTCTGATAACTGTTTATTAGTGTACCTCATCCTTGCCCAATGCATTATATGTATCCCTCCCCTCTGTGTTGCAGACATTTACACTCACTCAGACTGTTAGTCACCAGACAGTCAATCACTCAGTCTTGACCTGAGCACCTAACCTCTCACCACAGGTCACTACTACTACCGAGGGGTCAGCACTGGGGTCGTTTCACAGCTAAACATGACAGGCTTTAGATTAGAAGTGAGACTGAGTTTATGTGGGTCACAGAGTGGTGAAATTCCACTGTCTAATCTGGTGTGATGATGGGAGTACATTAGTAAAGCCTTCCTTCCACAAATTGTGGGGATTTACAGAGCACCAGCATGATGAGACGCTACTCCAGATGACCCTAAACCTATGACCGGTTACTTTTGGCATACAAGGTGAACTCAGAAACCCTATCCCACCCCCACCTTTAGCCCAACTCTTACCACTGTTGACAGTTTCCCATACAACTCTGGCTAATGTGTTAAAGTGACACAAATCTAATCCCAACATAAATCCCTCTCAACTAAACAACATTAAAACAGAAGGCAAAATGGAAGAAAAAACTTATCTTACCTTGGCTTCAAGGGAATAGTAGTTGTTTCAGGAGTCCTCCTAGCTCTTTGTCTGGGTCTCACTGTTTAGTTGGAAGGGAAGCAGGCAGCTCTGCTGAAAAGTTTGTTTAAAGCATCAGTCTGCTAACCGGCCCCTCCCACTCCTCCCCTGGCCAATCGCCTGTCCCGGCTGTCCCAAACAGAGCTGGCCCAGCTCAGGCGTTTACCCATACAAGGGAAAAGAATGTGCAGGCCTGCTGCTCCCCACTGCCATAGCGGAGCAGGGGATGTTTGGGAATGGGGCTGAAATGACAGGAACTCTGATAAGGCTGCCTTATTTAGAGAGAAAAAATAAAGGGGCAGCGTGCAAAGGAGTTGTCTATGGTTTCTGCTTTTGTATCTGGGAGGGATGGAGGGGATGGAAGAGAAGATAGAACACCAGAGAACCCGGCCCCTAAAGGAGAGCCCCTAGTTGTTTTTCAAGCTGCCTAGGGGACTCCTTAAAAAGGCAGTCTGCACAGCCAAGCTACTGTCTGGATCTCTAGGCACCACCTTTTGTCATGGCAGTAGCATCAGTTCTGTGTTTTTTGTTGTGCTGTTCCAATTAGATGTCCCTTTTAAATTCTCGTGTTACTGTTTTTGCAAATACCTACCAAGAAACAAAGTATCTGGTCACATTTGAGTTGCACAGATGTAGTCACACCTACTTTGTGGTGTTATTATCCAAATGTATCCATTGACGTCTGTCTATACCTTATCTGTACTTACCATGTATAGCCAAGTCACTTCTTTATTTGACCTTTTTTTAACAGGGAGTCACCATTGAAACCAAGGTCTCTTGGCTCAGCATGTACTCAAATGTCAAAATACAATATAATACAAATATACAAAATTACAAACACACTCAAGAAACACAATGACATTCCTCAGCAAAGATGTCCCCAACCAACAATTTGAACTGCCGAGAGGCACCAGTACATCCAGTTGTAGGGACCTCTGTAGATTGTTCCATACATGGGGTGCAAAGAAACAAATCTGTTTTTCACATTAACGACTGCCCCTAAAAAACAACTAATCCCTTTGAAAACAGCGTATGTGTTATCAATATAAGTCAGAAACATTTATTCTAGTGTCAAAATTGACTACAACATGTAAATAGAATAATTTGTCATAAAGTCAGTCTCAGAGTTTGGAACCTGAGTGCGTCACGAGTAAATGGAGGTTGGGTTTGGATTATAATTATGTCAACCATGAATGATGCCTTTTGCCAAGCTCCACATACAAATGGCCCCTCCGCCCACTTTGCTTCCCTTCATTGAACGGAGCTTCGTTGTTTCCTCTCCCCGAACACGTTCAAAGGATCACGGCCCGTTTTGAGACTAAAAATGCCCTATACAGATTGACCATGCAACAATGCATGCTTCCAGAAGGATGCACAGCCAACTATGGTTTACATGCCCTGCCAAAAAGACCCTACCATGCAGAATAAGTGGTTGGAGTTTGTTGAGTATACCTCTAGCTAGACCATAGACTGCTGGTTATGTATTTACAGTGTGGTCCACAACTTCACAAGCATGGGGTCCATGTACTGGCCCGAGTGGATAGAGTCTAGGTGTCGTTATGTACCAGTCAAAAGTTTGGACACACCTACTCATTCAAGGGTTTTTTCTACATAGTAGAATAACTAAAAACTATGAAATAACACATATGGAATCATGTAGTAACCAAAAAAGTGTTAAACAAATCAAAATAGATTTTATATTTCAGATTCTTCAAAGTAGTCACACTTTGCCTTGATGGCAGCTTTGCAGACCCTCAACCAGCTTCATGAGGTAGTCACCTGGAATGGTTTTCAATTAAAAAGTGTGCCAAGCCGAAGAACACCATCCCAACCGTGAAGCACGGGGGTGGCAGCATCATGTTGTGGGGGTGCTTTGCTGCAGGAGAGACTGGTGCACTTCACAAAATAGATGGCATCATGACGGAGGAAAATTATGTAGATATATTGAAGCAACATCTCAAGACATCAGTCAGGAAGTTAAAGCTTGGTCGCAAATAGGTTTTCCAAATGGAGAATGACCCCAAGCATACTTCCAAAGTTGTGGCACAACGGCTTAAGGACAACAAATTCAAGGCATTAGAGTTGGCCATCACAAAGCCCTGACCTCATTCCTATAGGAAATTTGTGGGCAGAACTAAGCGTGTGCGAGCAAGGAGGCCCACAAACCTGACTCAGTTTCACCAACTCTGTCATGAGGAATGTGCCAAAATTCACCCAACTTATTGTGGGAAGCTTGTGGAAGGCTACCCAAAACATTTGACCCAAGTTAAACAATTTAAAGGCAATGCTACCAAATCAAATGTTATTTGTCACATACACATGGTTAGCAGATGTTAATGCGAGTGCAGCGAAATGCTTGTGCATCTAGTTCCGACAATGCAGTAATAACCAACGAGTCATCTAACCTAACAATTTCACAACAACTACCTTATACACACAAGTGTAAAGGGATAAAGAATATGTACATAAAGATATATTAATGAGTGATGGTACAGAAGGGCATAGGCAAGATGCAGTAGATGGTATAGAGTACAGCATATACATATGAGATGAGCAATGTAGGGTATGTAAACATTATATGAAGTGGCATTGTTTAAAGTGGCTAGTGAAACATGTAGTACATCAATATGGCAAGATGCAGTTGATGGTATAGAGTACAGCATATACATATGAGATGAGCAATGTAGGGTATGTAAACATTATATGAAGTGGCATTGTTTAAAGTTTCATACATTTTTCCATTATTAAAGTGGCTGGAGTTGAGTCAGTATGTTGGCAGCAACCACTCAATGTTAGTGGTGGCTGTTTAACAGTCTGATGTCCTTCAGATAGAAGCTGTTTTTCAGTCTCTCGGTCCCTGCTTTGATGCACCTGTACTGACCTCGCCTTCTGGATGATAGTGGGGTGAACAGGCAGTAGCTCGGGTGATTGTTGTCCTTGATGATCTTTTTGGCCTTCCTGTGACATCGGGTGGTGTAGGTGTCCTGGAGGGCAGGTAGTTTGCCCCCGGTGATGCGTTGTGCAGACCTCACTACCCTCTGCTGTTGTGGGCGGAGCAGTTGCCGTACCAGGCGGTGATACAGCCCGACAGGATGCTCTCGATTGTGCATCTGTAAAAGTTTGTGAGTGCCTCTGGTGACAAGCCAAATTTTTCAGCCTCCTGAGGTTGAAGAGGTGCTGCTGCGCCGCCTTCACCATGCTGTCTGTGTGGGTGGACCAATTCAGTTTGTCCGTGATGTGTGCGCCGAGGAACTTCAAACTTACTACCCTCTCCACTACTGTCCCGTCAATGTGGATAGGGGGGTGCTCCCTCTGCTGTTTCCTGAAGTCCACGATAATCTCCTCCTTTTGTTGACATTGAGTGTGAGGTTATTTTCCTGACACCACACGCCGAGGGCCCTCACCTCCTCCCTGTAGGCTGTCTTGTCGTTGTTGGTAATCAAGCCTACCACTGTAGTGTTGTCTGCAAACTTGATGACTGAGTTGGAGGCGTGCATGGCCACGCAGTCGTGGGTGAACAGGGAGTACAGAAGAGGGCTGAGAACGCACCCTTGTGGGGCCCCAGTGTTGAGGATCAGCGGGGTGGAGATGTTGTTACCTACCTTCACCACCTGGAGGCGGCCCGTCAGGAAGTCCAGTACCCAGTTGCACAGGGCGGGGTCGAGACGAGTTTGGAGGGTACTATGGTGTTTAACGCTGAGCTGTAGTTGATGAACAGCATTCTCACATAGGTATTCCTCTTGTTTAGATGGGTTAGGGCAGTTTGTAGTGTGGTTGCGATTGCGTCATCTGTGGACCTATTGGGGCGGTAAGCAAATTGGAGTGGGTCTAGGGTGTCAGGTAGGGTGGAGGTGATATGGTCCTTGACTCGTCTCTCAAAGCACTTCATGATGACGGAAGTGAGTGCTACGGGGCAGTAGTCGTTTAGCTCAGTTACCTTAGCTTTCTTGGGAACAGGAACAATGGTGGCCCTCTTGAAGCATGTGGGAAAAGCAGACTGGGATAAGGATTGATTGAATATGTCCGTAAACACACCAGCCAGCTGGTCTGCACATGCTCTGAGGACGCGGCTGGGGATGCCATCTGGGCCTGCAGCCTTGCGAGGGTTAACACTCTTAAATATTTTACTCACGTCGGCTGCAGTGAAGGAGAGTCCGCAGGTTTTGGTAGTGGGCCGTGTCAGTGGCACTGTATTGTCCTCAAAGCGAGCAAAAAAGTTGTTTAGTCTGTCTGGGAGCAAGACATCGTGTTCCGCGACAGGTCTGGTTTTCTTTTTGTAATCCATGATTGACTGTAGACCCTGCCACATACCTCTTGTGTCTGAGCCGTTGAATTGCGACTCTACTTTGTCTCTATACTGACGCTTAGCTTGTTTGATTTCCTTTCGGAGGGAATAGCTACACTGTTTGTATTCGGTCATATTTCCGGTCACCGTGCCCTGATTAAAAGCAGTGGTTCACGCTTTCAGTTTCGAGCGAATGCTGCCATCAATCCACGGTTTCTTGTTTGGGAATGTTTTAATAGTTGCTGTGGGTACGACATCGCCGATGCACTTGCTAATAAACTCGCTCACCGAATCAGCGTATTCGTCAATGTTGTTGTTTGCCGCAATGCGGAACATATCCCAGTCCACGTGATCGAAGCAATCTTGAAGCGTGGAATCAGATTGATCGGACCAGCGTTAAACAGACCTGAGCGTGGGAGCTTCCTGTTTTAGTTTCTGTCAATAGGCTGGGAGCCACAAAATGGAGTCATGGTCAGCTTTTCCGGAGGACGGGGGAGGGCCTTATATGCGTCGCGGAAGTTAGAATAACAATGATCCAGGGTTTTACCAGCCCTGGTTGCACAATCGATATGCTGATAGAATTTAAGGAGTCTTTTCAGATTAGCCTTGTTAAAATCCCCAGCTACAATGAATGCAGCCTCAGGATATGTGGTTTCCAGTTTACATTAAGTTTGTTCAGGGCCATCGATGTGTCTGCTTGGGGGGGAATATATGTGGCTGTGATAATAATCGAAGAGAATTCTCTTGGTAGATAATGCGGTCGACATTTGATTGTGAGGAATTCTAAGTCAGGTGAACAGAAGGACTTGAGTCCCTGTATGTTGTTATGATCACACCACGCCTTGTTAATCATAAGGCATACCCCCCCACCCTTCTTCTTACCAGAAAGATGCTTGTTTCTGTCGGCGCGATGTGTGAAGAAACCAGCTGGCTGTACCCGACTCCGATAGCGGTGCGCGATGTGCCCGTCTCCGGAGCCTGACCAGAAGACCACTTCATCTGCCCCTTTTACGGCATCGTTGTTTTGGTTCGCCGGCTGGGATCCGATCCATTGTCCTGGGTGGTGGGCAAAACACAGGATCCGCTTCGGGAAAGTCGTATTCCTGGTCGTAATGATGGTACGTTGACGTTGCTCTTATATCCAATAGTTCCTCCCGACTGTATGTAATAAAACCTAAGATTACCCGGGGTACCAATGTAAGACATAACACTTAAAAAAAACAAAATACTGCATCGTTTCCTAGGAACGCAAAGCGATGTGGCCATCTCTGTCATCTCTTACATACCTCAAATACTAATTGAGGTATGTAAACTTCTGACCCACTGGGAATATGATGAACAAAATAAAAGCTGAAATAAATTATTCTCTCTACTATTATTCTGATACTTCACATTCTTAAAATAAAGTAGTGATCCTATCTGACCTAAGACAGGGATTTTTTACTAGGATTAAATGTCAGGAATTGTGAAAAACTGAGTTTAAATGTATTTGGCTAAGGTGTATGTAAAATTCCGACTTCAACTGTATATTTTGTATATAGGTGTGGTGGTACTAGCTAAGTCATGTCTGACTACAACAGTGTACAACAAACCCAAACCAACCCAGGGCCATAGCAAAACATGTCACAGTTGGTTACATAGTGTAACGGCGTCACCGGCCAAAATCTAATCGAATTTGGAGCCAGTCAGTCTACATCTGTAAAGCATAGAATTAGTTTCCAAAAAAGATTACGTTATTTCTCGAACTATGTTTATAAGGGATGATGACAATCGTTGATCCTGTTTTTCAGTTAGATAAAGTGCACAGCTGGGTGCCAAACTGATCCCCTGGACATGAACGGATGCTGGAACCTACCAGAAGGAGTAAAGGTAACATGTCCAGAAATGTGGTTGCAATGGTTCATCAACTTCCAAAAATATTTGAATTCACTGTTTACTTGCTACTTTCACAGCATGTCAGGCAAGCCTCATAATAAAAGTGTGTCAGGCGACACAAGTACCCTTTATCACACCTCCGTTGTTGCCAGTCTCCCTCGACTCCTTTGAAAAGGACACATAATCACGAGGCCTCTGTTAGTGTCATCAAGACAGTAATTAGGGTCACTAACAGCTTCATCAACAACGACAAGTAATGTGTGTCATGCGAAAAGTTGTATAACAAAATACCCGGCTTGATAAACTAGTAGGCCAGTTACAACTAGTAGACTAATTTTGGTTGTGAAGTGCATTAGCAAAAAGTTTTTTCCTTTCTTTCGAACAAAATGCAATTTACCACTTGGCTGTCGATCACATCACCCCGTCACAGGCCCTCCAGTTAACACCACCTCGAAAGATTGCCTGCTGCGGTTGTTCAAGAGATGGGTGGGAGGGGCCATCATCAGTATCATGCAGACCAGCCCTCGCTGTGAACATTCCTATGAATTTGATCAGTCAGCCACATATTGGCAAGTATCCATCCAGAAACATTCACTTGTCAGTATCAACAACATTCACAGGCTCATCATTTGTACAAATACAGAAGGTAAACCACTTCATTCCTTTGATAACCCAATTGTGAAACATAATTTATCTATACTGACATTATTTGGTTCTTATTTTCTACTTCTTAGATGCATATGATGCCCATGGGCATAATGTAGCCTGGTGGAACCAGTCTGATCGCTGTGTTCACCATTCGATTTCACTTGACATTTGATGATATCTGAAGTGAAATAGAAAGGTGAATGCAGCAATCAGGCTGGTTCCACCAGGCTAATCATAACCATTATTGATAATGCAACCAGTGCTCTGTGTATGCGCATGCGACCGACCTGACGGACGACCGACCGAGGAGCTGATCTACGCTGCTATGCCCATCAATGGAGCTCTGGCAAAGACCTCACCTCTTGCCTCCTCACCAACGGTTGTCGATGGGGAGAACAGAATTAGGTAGGTTTAGTCTGACCCGTTCAAACTTCAACATAGTATCTGTTTGTGTGTCAGATATGACCTATTCTAACTGCTATTGGTAATAGAACAGTGACTATATGTTCACAGATACCTGTATGGAGGCAGCACTTTGGAGAATTGCTATGGTGGTACAACTGATTTCTGACTATAACCGGTTACCACAAACCCAAACCAACCCAGGGCGATAGAACAACATGTCACAGTTGGTTGCATAGTGTAACGGCATCACCGGCCTGAATCTAATCCTACACCTGTAGGGATATTAGTTCTGGGATTTGTCTCCTGGGAAAGATTTAACAGCGGACATGAGGAGAGATGAGACAAAACCATCCAGTTATAGAATATTGTGTTGTAGGACAGCTGAGCTGACTGAAGACCTCGGGCATTCAACTCCAGTAGTCGATATCATTTCCACGGTAACATGTATTTACATGACATGATGAAACGTTGAAAATAAGTTGCAAGCGACTTTGGTAGCAAGGCGTTGTAGAACGAGTGTCTTATGAAACACATTCCAGACACTGGCTCTGGCCATGTTGCAATAACTGATTTTGACAGAGACATATCAGCTAGGAGGATAACCAGCTGCAGCTATTAAAAAGCTATGCTAGCTAGCTGCTGTCAGCTTGGCTAAACACAAGCAAAAGTGTAAAGTACTTAAGTAAGAATACTTTAATGTACTACTTAAGTCGTTTTTTGGGGTATCTGTAGTTTACTTTACTATTTATATTTTTGAGAACTTTTCTTTTTACTCCACTACATTTCTATAGAAAATATACTTTTTACTCCCATACATTTTCCCTGACACCCAAAAGTACTTGTTACATTTCGAATGCTCAGGCAGGACAATATGGTCCAATTCACACACCTATCAATATAACGCGTTGTCATCCCTTCTTCCTCTGATCTGGTGGACTCACTAAACACAAATACTGCATTTGTAAATGATGTCTTGGAGTGTACCCCTGGCTGTCCGTAAATAAAAAATGTAATAAACAACTGTTCCGTCTGGTTTGCTTTATGTAAGGAATTTTATGTATAGCATTTATTAAAAATTTTACTCAGGTATGAATGACAATTGAGAACATTTTCCACCACTGTACTTAAGTACATTTTAAAGTGGGTTATTTTAGACTTTTACTCAAGTATTATTTTACTGGGTGAGTTTCACTTTTACTTGAGTCATTGTCTATTAATGTATCTTTACTTTACCTCAAGTTTAACCATTTAAAACTTTTCCACCACTGAACACAAGGTTAGTGCAGGCTTTAGCCTACACATAGAATTGAATTCGCTGACCATCTTAAGATGGCGAGTCAGTCAGGAAGCCCTCAACTTTGTTTTCTTCATAGCAAAGCTAGCTTAGTTTACCTCGCTTTACTCATTGCTGAAATTGTTTGTCGTGATTGAATGACAAAGACACACCCAAGAAACACCCACATCAAACCACACCCCAAAGACGACTCTCGTTTGCCATCAGTCTTGGCCGCAAGCATGTCTTAATGTGCATGGATGAAAAACGAGACCTTTATGTAAATTGTGGTTCTCTAAAGAATTGTATAAAATCGTGAATAAAGGATGTAAGGTTCTTTAAGCAGACCTATGCAAATTATTGCAATAAGATAGTTTTGCATTGACCACATTTTACATTTGCATTGACCACATTTTACATTTGCAATATAACCTGTACTTCAAATGTAAATGTTTTATTTAAAAAACATAAAACAACAGTTTATGCATAAACAGAGGGCTCTTAACTTAAAATTTTGAATTTAGATATGAGAAAAACCAAGAGGTTGGAAAAACATGCATGTCTGCCCAATTTCCCTTTGAAATGGTTAGAAATATTTTTCATGATTAGTTAGGCCTTTTATCTTTCTATTTTATTGAACCCCACAACGAAGAATAATATTGTAGCAAATTCAGGGGGTAGCCACGACTGGGACTCAAACTCGGGTCCAGCGACTCTCACATTTAAAGGTAATTTCCGATTGAGCTGACATACGCAGCCTTTACTGTGAATGCAGTCTCCACGACCGCTGGAACATTGCCTTTAAATTGGTCAATCACACTATAAAACGGTTCTTCAGCGCTACGGATTAAATGGAGCCCTTCCTTTGCCGTTGCGCCAAGAGCGTTGAAACTCTTGATGAGGTCACTATAGGTGTTGGGTTAAGGGCACTACAATATTTGAGAGGGAGGAGCTAAATAATTTTTTGCACTTTTGTCAACATCACATTTTCATTCCAGTTCCAGTTCAATTTCTTATAAGTCAAACAACAGTAGCCAAAGTTATCCCGTTTAGTTTACACCCAATGGGTATAAATGCAATGGGTATAAATGTCGGCATGGAATGACACTAATGAAAACTTATACCTTGCTTTATACTACAACTGCGAGGAGCAAACTGGAGCCCCATTGTGTCATTTCATGGGCTGTATACAAGCAAAGGTTTCCCTCTGGTGGCCAGAGTAAGTTATTAAAGGGCTTTTTGTATGATAAACTTCGTAAACTACAGTAATAATTATAGTTTTCTGATTTATAACATTACAGTGCTATAATTACGATTTCAACTTTGAGTATTCTGATTTCTGCAATATATTGTTTTTCATTTGATCAATTAATCTATCCCATGTAAGAAATTAGATAGTTTAAATAAAGACCCTTGACCGTCTCCAATAAATCTGATTAAACTACTACTGCATGCTAATTACATTTGCCCGAGATAATTACTCTTATCTCGATTTTCATGGATGGGTGCACACTGCACGCATTGGGTGTGTTCGAGTAGTTAGGTTAAAAGCGCCCGCCCGCATACTAGGCAACATTACTGTTTGTCCATCTTGCGGCACGTGGCAACAAAATAGCTAATGTACACCTCCTCAAAATAGTCTGAATTCATTGAAGAAACATCAAGAAAACACATCTGTAATTCATTTTGACGTTTTTGCAGAGGTCTCAATTTTTGGTGAATGACAACAACAACCTGCCCAGGGACTGCGGTTGAAAATTAGCCGGCTGTAAAGTGAATGGAAATATTGTAATCTTCGTGGTCAATCTTCATGTAAATACAAACATATTTAGAAGACAATTATGGTACCAATAATGTATTTGAATACACCAGATGTCATGTATGTCATTGAACTTTGTATTTTTTAGTTTAGTTTCTAGGATTATTTAGTTGCTAATGGCAGCCTGCAGTACCCCGGTCGGCCTTCAATTTAGTTACTCAATGAGCTAGCCTGCAATGTCACTTCCTGGAGTAGCTCAAAATGCACATGTTACGTCTCCATGAGACACCATATTAAGAACTATTGGACCCTTTTTTTAATTTGTATTTTTTTCTCTCCATTTTAGCCTAAAATGACATATCCAAATCTAACTGCCAGTAGCTCAGAACCTGAAGCAAGGATATGCATATTCTTGATAACATTTGAAAGGAAACACTTTAAAGTTTGGAAATGATAAATTAATGTAAGAGAATTTAACACATTATATCGGGTAAAAGATAATACAAAGAAAAAAACATGTATGTTTACTGTCATCTTTGAAATGCAAGATAGATGCCATAATGTATTATTCCAGCCCAGGCACAATTTAGATTTTGGCCACGAGATGGCAGCAGTGTATGTGCAAAGTTTTAGACTGATCCAATGAACCATTGCATATATGTTCAAAATGTTGTATCAATACTGTCCAAATGTGCCTAATTGGTTTATTAATACATTTTCAAGTTCATAATTGTGCACTCTCCTCAAACACTAGCATGATATTCTTTCACTGTAATGGCTACTGTAAATTGGAAGGCGCCGTTAGATTAACAAGAATCTAAGCTTTCTGACGATATCAGATATATGTCCTGTGGGGGGACTGATCCCGTAGAGGTTAACTAACTTCATTTGGCTTCAATGCACTTTTGTTTCTTCAGTGGTTTAACGTGTGTAAGTAAAAATACTTCAAAGTACTACTTAAGTCGATTTTTCGGGTATCTCGACTTACCTTTACTGTTTATGTTTTTTGACAACTTTTACTTCACTTCACTTCATTCCTGAAGAAATGATGTACTTTTTACTCCATACATTTTCCCTGACACCCCAAAGTACTCGTTACATTTTGAATGTTTAGCACAACAGGACAATTGTCTAATTCACACACTTATCAAGAGAACATCAATGGCTCATCCCTACTGCCTCTGATCTGGCAGACTCATTAAACACATGCTTCGTTTGTAAATTATGGCTAAGTGTTAGAGCATGCCCCCGGCTATCCTTAAAAAAAAAAAAAATGATGCCGTCTGGTTTGCTTTATATAAGGAATTAGAAATTATTTATATATTTACTTTTGATACTTAAGTATATTTAAAACCAAATACTTTTACTCAAGTAGTATTTTACTGGATGACTTTCACCGTTACTTGAGTCATTTTCTATTAAAGTATCTTTACTTTTACTCAAGAGTGACAATTGGGTACTTTTTCCACAGTGTAACGAACGGTGTCACGTGATCGATCGATGGCTTTGTTCTTTCATATATACAGTCATTGGCTCCGATCAACATGGCAGTGTCAACATACCTGCTATTGTTCATAAAAGTTTTTCTTTCTAAATGTCAAAATAAATTAAATCTATAAATCACACACTCATAAACTTAAAACATAACAGGTGTACAATTCATTTGTTAAAGATCACTTTCATGTGTCTCCCCTGTAGCTTTTAGAATAAAGGCAAAGTTGGTTCCTGTTTCAGTCATGTATTTGGTCACGTGTATATGGGTAAACCAAAAACAGGCGATGGCTGCATGGTGTAGTTGGTGAGAAGGAACTGCAGCAACTTGTAGGCTACTTCATTAAACTGCTGGGCTGGCATGGTTACACGTGGTTTGCACTTGTGAGGCCGGTTGGACGTACTGCCAAATCCTCTAAAACGACATTGGTAGAAAAATCAACATTACATTATCTGGAAACAGCTCTGGTGGATATTCTGCAGTCAGCATGCCAATTGCACGCTCCTTCAAAACTTGAGACATCTATGGCATTGTGTTGTTTGACAAAACTGCACATTTTAGAGTGGCTTTTTATTGTCCCCAGCACAAGGTGCACCTGTGTAATGATCATGCTGTTTATTCAGCTTCTTGATATGCCACTAACAGGGATGTAAACAAATTTGAGAGAAATAAGCTTTTTTTGTGTATATGGGATGTTTTATTTTATTTCAGCTCATGAAACATGGGTCCAACAATGGTTGCATTTATATTTTTGTTCAGTATACAGTACCAGTCAAAAGTTTGGACACACCTACTCATTCAAGGGTTTTTCTTTATTTGTACAATTTTCTACATTGTAGAATAATAGTGAAGACATCACAACTAGGAAAAAATACATATGGAATCATGTAGTAACCAAAAAAGTATTAAACAAATCAAAATATATTTTAGATTCTTCAAAGTAGCCACCCTTTGCCTTGACAGCTTTGCACACTCTTGGCATTTTCTTAACAAGCTTCACCTGGAATGCTTTTCCAACAGTCTTGAAGGAGTTCCCACATATGCTGAGCACTTGTTGGCTGCTTATCCTTCAGTCTGCGGTCCAACTCATCCCAAACCATCTCAATTGGGTTGAGGTCGGGTGCTTTTGGAAGCCAGGTTAAGCAATAAGGCCCGAGGGGTTGTGGTATATGGTCACGACACAACGTGGAGTGCCTGGACACAGCACTTAGTCGTGGTATGTTGACAATATATCACAAACCCCCGAGGTGGCTTATTGTTATTATAAACTGGTTACCAATGTAAAAAGAGCAGTAAAAATAAAAGTTGTCATACCAGTATACGGTATAATATACCACGGCTGTCAGCCAATCAGCATTCAGGGCTTGAACCACACAGTTTATAATTAACATTAATAGCTAAATATTGCTAGCTAGCTAGGCTAGCTCAGTACTTGCCAGTAGTGACAGCATTAACCAGCTCGCTAAAAAAGTAAACGAAAAAATAGCGATCTAAGCAGAGTTGTGCCAATGAGGAGATCGGTTTTCAGTTGGCTAACACATATCACAGGGCTTGTGCAGGCTGAAATATGGTGGGTTGGGATGCTATCAGCAGTGGTGTAAACTAAAGTACTGGTACTTCAAGATGCACTCCAGGATCTTAAGCACAACACATTTGTTTGCATATAGTACAAATTGGATTCGTAACATATCATACGAATTGCAAAAAACATATACAGTACCAGTCAAAAGTTTGGACACACCTACTCATTCCATGGTTTTTCTTTATTTTTACTATTTTCTACATTGTAGAATAATAGTTAAGACATCAACACTATAAAATAACACATATGGAATCATGTAGTAACAAAAAAAATGTGTTAAATATAAGTATATTTATATCTGAGATTCTTCAAAGTAGCCAATTTATCAATAATATCAATTTTGGTCTCATCAGACCAAAGGATAGATGATTACAGCTTCACACATTTTTGGCATTCTCTCAACCAGCTCCTGGAATGCATTTCAATTAACAGGTGTGCCTTGTTCAAAGTTCATTTGTGGAAGTTATTTTCTTCTTAATGCGTTTGAGCTAATCAGGTGTGTTGTGACAAGGTAGGGGTGGTATATAGAAATACAGCTGGCAGAAATCCCACAATATGTACTTTAAGTTAGGATACGAGACAAAGCCAATCACATGTAGGAACCGATCCAATTAATCATGTTGATGTAGGTTTAGATAGCAGTATATAAGACTGTGTAAGGAACACCCTTTTAGAACTCACTTCAGACCAGTACTTATGCATCTAAGTTTGACTGTAGATATAGCCCTTGGTTCACTCCAGACCTGACTGCTCTTGACCAGCACAAAAACATCCTGTGGTGTACTGCATTTGCATCAAATAGCCCCCTGCGATATGCAACTTTTCAGGTAAGTTATAAACCAATATACAGAGTCAGTTAGGAACCAATATACAGAGTCAGTTAGGAAAGCAAAGGCTAGCTTTTTCAAACAGAAATTTGCATCCTGTAGCACAAATTCCAAAAAGTTTTGGGACACTGTAAAGTCCACGGAGAATAAGAGCACCTCCTCCCAGCTGCCCACTGCACTGAGGCTAGGAAACACCGTCACCACCGATAAATCTAAGATAATCGAGAATTGTAATAAGCATTTCTCTACAGCTGGCCATGCTTTCAACCTGGCTACCCCAACCCCGGCCAACAGCTCTGTACCCCTTGCAACAACTTGCCAAGGGGTACAGCCAAGTTAACAGACAGATCACCGACCATTTCGAATCCCACCGTACCTTCTCCGTTATGCAATCTGGTTTCTGGTTTCTGAGCTGATCATGCGTGCACGTCTGCCACACTCAAGGACCTAAACGATACCATAACCGCCATCGATAAAAGACAGTACTGTGCAGCCTTCTTCATCGACCTGGCCAAGGCTTTCGACTCTTGTCAATCACCACATTCTTATCGGAAGACACTACAGCCTTGGTTTCTAAAATGACTGCCTCGCCTGGTTCACCGACTACTTCTCAGATAGAGTTCAGTGTGTAAAATCTGAGGGCCTGTTGCCCGGACCTCTGGCAGTCTCTATGGGGGTGCCACAGGGTTCAATTCTCAGGCCGACTCTTTTCTCTGCATATACCAATGATGCCGCTCTTGCCGCGGGTGATTCTCTGATCCACCTCTACGCAGACGTCACCGTTCTGTATACATCTGGCCCTTCTTTGGACACTGTGTTAACAAACCTCCAGACGAGCTTCAATGCCAGTCAACACTCCTTCTGTGGCCTCCAACTGCTCTTAAATGCTAGTCAAATTAAATGCATGCTCTTCAACCGATCGCTGCCCGCATTTGTCAGCCCGACTAGCATCACTACTCTGGACGGTTCTGACTTAGAATATGTGGACAACTACAAATACCTGTCTGGTTAGACTGCAAACTCTCCTTCCAGACTCACATTAAGCATCTCCAATCAAAAATGTAATCTAGAATCGGCTTCTTATTTCGCAAAACAAAGCCTCCTTCATTCACGCTGCCAAAATACCCTCGTAAAACTATCCTACCGATCCTTGACTTCGGCGATGTCATTTACAAAATAGCCTCCAACACTACTCAGCAAACTGGATGTAGTCTATCACAGTGCCATCTGTTTTGTCACCAAAGCCTCATATACTACCCACTACTGCGACCTATATGCTCTCATTGGCTGGCCCTCGCTTCATATTTGTCGCCAAACCCACTGGCTCCAGGTCATCTATAAGTCTTTGCTAGGTACCGCCTTATCTCAGCTCAATGGACACCATAGCAACACCCACCCCTAGCACGCGCTCCAGCAGGTATATTTCACTGATCATCCCCAAAAGCAAACTCATCCTTTGGCAGCCTTTCCTTCCAGTTCTCTGCTGCCAATGACTGGAACGAATTGCAAAAATCACTGAAGCTGGAGACTTATATCTCCCTCACTAGCTTTAAGCATCAGCTGTCAGAGCAGCTTTCCGATCATTGCACCTGTACACAGCCCACCTGTAAATAGCCCACCCAACTACCTCATCCCCATAATGTTATTTATTTTTTGCACCAAAGTATCTCTACTTGCACATCATCATCTGCACATCTATCACTCCAGTGTTAATGTTAAATTGTAATTATTTCGCCACTATGGCCTATTTATTGCCTTACCTCCCTAATCTTACATTTGCACACACTGTATATACATTTTTCTATTGTGTTATTGACTGTACGTTTGTTTATTCCCATGTGTAACTCTGTGTTGTTGTTTTTTGTCGCACTGCTTTGCTTTATCTTGGCCAGGTAGCAGTTATAAATTATAACTTGTTCTCAACTGGCCTTCATGGTTAAATAAGGGTGAAATAAAAATAAAGTAAAAATGGTGACCTTTCCAGCTTGCTGACAATAAGGAGTGATTCATTTAAGATTGACTTTGAGTGTCCCTATGTAAGAGTTACACTCAACCAATCAGGCCTTTATGGTAGAGTTGCCAGACAGAAGCCACTCTTCAGTAAAAAGCACATGAAAGCCCACTCGGAGTTTGCAAATAGGCACTTAAAGACTCTCAGACCATGAGAAACAAGATTCTCTGGTCTAATGAAACCAAGATTGAACTCGTTGGCCTGATTGCCAAGTGTCACTTCTAGAGGAAACCTGACACCACCCTTGCGGTGAAGCATTGTGGTGGCAGCATCATGCTGTGGGAATGTTTTTCAGCAGCATGGACTGGTAGACTAGTCAAAGATGAACAGAACAAAGTACAGAGAGATCATTGATGAAACCTGCTCTAGACCGCTCAGGACCTCAGACTGGGGCAACTGTTCACCTTACAACAGGACAATGACCCTAAGTACCCAAAACAACGCAGGAGTGGCTTTGGAACAAGTCTCTGAATGTCCTTGTGTGGCCCAGCCAGAGCAGGGACTTGAACCAGATCAAACATCTCTGGAGGGACCTGAAAATAGCTGGGTAGCAACGCTCCCCATACAACCTGAGAGAGGTTGAGAGGATGCGCAGAGAAGAATGGGAGAAACTCCCCAAATACAGGTGTGCCAACCTTGTAGCGTCGTACCCAAGAATAATTGAGGCTGTAATCGCTGCCGAAGATCCTTCAACAAAGTACTTAGTAAAGGATCTGAACACTATGTAAATGTTATATTTCACTTTTTTAAATATTTAATACATTAGCAAAAATGTCAAAATCGTGTTTTTTCTTTGTCATTATGGGATATTGTGTATAGATTGATGAGGAAAAAAAGATTTAATCAATTTTAGAATAAGGCTGTAACCTAACAAAAGGTGAAAATTCAATGGGTCCCAATACTTCCCCGAGTTAATGTATTTATCTAGATGTTACTGTAATGTGTCCCATGTTATAGCCTACAATTTGTCTCGTCTGTAATATTGTTGTCTCCAAATCAATAAAAATGTGTTGATTGTCTAGTAAGTGTGAATAAAACTGAATACATAATTATAGGCTACACATTGTTTATTGTAGGGGATTTCTACACTGGCAATTTCAGAGGCTTAATCTGTACCCGGGAAACCGACCCTTAATGAGAAAGCCCCCCAGACACCCGTTGTGGGATCAATACCAAGTGCATTTGGCTGATTGGCACATCGCTTGGCATATTGTTTACCAAGTAACTTATGTGAACTGATGTATAGTCTAATCCTTTTCTGTACAATGAAGGGTTTGTCCTTCATGTGATTGAATTGAAATCAAAATCAAATCTTATTTGTCACATACACATGGTTAGCAGATGTTAATGCGAGTGTAGCGAAATTCTTGTGCTTCTAGTTCTGACAATGCAGTAATAACCAACGAGTAATCTAACCTAACAATGAGATGAGTAATGTAGGGTATGTAAACATTATACAGTATTAAGTGGAATTGTTTAAAGTGGCTAGTGATACATTTTTGACATCAATTTTTCCATTATTAAAGTGGCTGGAGTTGAGTCAGTATGTTGGCAGCAGCCACTCAATGTTAGTGATGGCTGTTTAACAGTCTGATGGCCTTGAGATAGAAGCTGTTTTTCAGTCTCTCGGTCCCCGCTTTGATGCACCTGTACTGAACTCGCCTTCTGGATGATAGCGGGGTTAACAGGCAGTGGCTCGGGTGGTTGTTGTCCTTGATGATCTTTCTGCTCATTACATGTTTACTGACAAAAGCAACAATGGTTGTGAAGTAAAGAAATACACTACAGGCTGTAGTGATGTAGACATGCAATCAATCACCATACAGTAAGAATCTTTGTGGATTCCATTTAAACAAATCATATTGTATTGGTCACATAACATCTGTTACAATTCCATGTTGCACAATCACAAATAATAATGAAGGGACAAGGGTATATAGTAATGGCAAACAGAGCTGTAAACGATATCATAACCGCCATCGATAAAAGACAGTACTGTGCAGCCATCTTCATCGACCTGGCCAAGGCTTTCGACTCTGTCAATCACCGTATTCTTTTCGGCAGACTCAACAGCCTTGGTTTCAGGATTCTCAAATGAGTGAGTCTCCTGGTTCGTCAACTACTTCTCAGACAGAGTTCAGTGTGTCAAATCGGAGGGCCTCTTGTCCGGACCTCTGGGGGTACCACAGGGTTAAATTCTCGGGCCGACTCTTTTCTCTGTATATATCAATGATGTTGCTCTTGCTGCGGGCGATTCCCTAATCCACCTCTACGCAGACGACACCATTCTGTATACTTCTGGCCCTTCCTTGGACACTGTGCTATCTAACCTCCAAACGAGCTTCAATGCCATACAACACTCCTTCCGTGGCCTCCAACTGCTCTTAAATGCTAGTAAAACCAAATACATGCTTTTCCACCGTTCGCTGCCTGCACCCGCACGCCCGACTAACATCACCACCCTGGATGGTTCCGACCTAGAATATGTGGACATCTATAAGTACCTAGGTGTCTGGCTAGACTGTAAACTCTCCTTCCAGACTCATATCAAACATCTCCAATCCAAAATCAAATCTAGAGTTGGCTTTCTATTTCGCAACAAAGCCTCCTTCACTCACGCCACAAAACTTACCCTAGTAAAACTGACTATCCTACCGATCCTCGACTTTGGCAATGTCATCTACAAAATAGCTTCCAATACTCTACTCAGCAAACTGGATGCAGTTTATCACAGTGCCATCCGTTTTGTTACTAAAGCACCTTATACCACCCACTACTGCGACCTGTATGCTCTAGTCGGCTGGCCCTCGCTACATGTTCGTCGCCAGACCCACTGGCTCCAGGTCATCTACAAGTCTATGCTAGGTAAAGCGCCGCCTTATCTCAGTTCACTGGTCACGATGGCAACACCCACCCGTAGCACGCGCTCCAGCAGGTGTATATCACTGATCATCCCTAAAGCCAAAACCTCATTTGTCCGCCTTTCCTTCCAGTTCCTCTGCTGCCTGCGACTGGAACGAATTGCAAAAATCTCTGAAGTTGGAGATTTTTATCTCCCTCATAAACTTTAAACATCTGCTATCTGAGCAGCTAACCGATCGCTGCAGCTGTAGATAGTCCATCGGTATAAAACCCACCCAATTTACCTACCTCATCCCCATACTGTTTTTATTTCATTTACTTTTCTGCTCTTTTGCACATAAGTATCTCTACCTGCACATGTTCATCTGATAATTTATCACTCCAGTGTTAATGTGCTAAATTGTAATTATTCACTCCTATGGCCTATTTATTGCCTACCTCCTCATGCCTTTTGCACACAATGTATATAGATTCTTTTTTTTCTATGTTATTGACTTGTTTATTGTTTAATCCATGTGTAACTCTGTGTTGTTGTCTGTTCACACTGCTATGCTTTATCTTGGCCAGGTCGCAGTTGCTAATGAGAACTTGTTCTCAACTAGCCTACCTGGTTAAATAAAGGTGAAATAAAAAAAATACAATAAAAAAAAAAAAAAAAAAATGGCCTATTTATTGCCTTACCTCCTTACGTCATTTGCACACACTGTATATAGTTTCTATTGTGTTATTGACTGTACGCTTGTTTATTCCATGTGTAACTCTGTGTTGTTGTTCGTGTCGCACTGCTTTGCTTTATCTTGGCCAGGTCGCAGTTGTAAATGAGAACTTGTTCTCAATTAGCTTCCCTGGATAAATAAAGTTTAAATAAAAAATAAATAAGTGGCAGAAATTGATTTGCAATTACTTATTTCAACATATTGTATCAAATGGTAGGTTACAGTAGCCAACAATGGCATATAAAGTAATAGCATACTTGATGGCCAACAGCTGCAAATGTATTATTCTTCACATTTAATGTCAGTTGGTTTTAGGGCCTATAATGCAATTCTTCAGAAAATGGGCATGGCTTGACAACATTTTCAGACTGGAAGAAAATGGAGGAAAATATACGTCCGATGAGAGCAGATACAAATCCCTTGCTTTCACAAATTATGGCAAATGTTAAGAAAATGTTTGGCAATGTAATAAAGTAATGACTTTTAAATTACGTTACAATTACGTTGGCTGACAATTTGTTAGCTACACTAACCTTACGAACCGCATATCATTACAACAGTTGCTTGTATGGACCAGTATATTAGCTAGATACCTAACGTTAGTTGGCTAATAACACATCAAACTTGCCAGTATATTAACCAGTGGAAGCTGCTGAGGGGAGGATGGCTCATAATAATGGCTGGAAAGGAAGCGAATGGCATCAAAACACATGGAAACCATGTTTTTTTATGTATTTGATACCATTCAACTCATTCCTCATCAGCCATTACCACTAGCCCATCTTCCCCAATTAAGGTGGCACCAACCTCCTGCAATATTAACTATATGCTAACTACTCAATGTGTATCGAATTGATTATTCACGTCACTCTTAGCTTATGTAAGTGCCGTTGTGCGTCCCAATGGAAATTGTTAATGAAGTCATAAGATGTCGAGCTAGTAACTTGTTATGCTAGCAAGAAGTTGCATAGCAACAGCATCAACTTCCGATAGACAGGCAAATCGAAAGAACACTCAACTGAAAGGATAATGTTTGTTTACAATATACTAAAAGGAATTAATTGTATATAGTATGTATTAAACAGTATTTTAGTATGGGAATTCAAACACAGCAAGTGTTTCCCAAACTTGGTCCTCAAGATGCAAGAGGTGCACGTTTTGGTTTTTGCCATAGCCCGACTCAAATGATCAAAGCTTGATGATTAGTTGATTAGCATATTTGAAATCAGCTGTGTAGTACTAGGGCAAAAAAACAAATGTGCACCCCTTGGGGTGCCAAGGACAGAGTTTGGGAATCCCTGCCATAAGAAAAGTCAACATTAGAATGCAGTTTACTTTAAACCACCTCTGAACGACTTTATCTAAAGCGCTCTAGTGCGCCTAAAGACATTTTCCAGTGCTTTGTCACAGTTATATCAGTTCTAGAGCATTAATATGTTTTATGGAAAAAGGGTTGGAAATAGGTCTCTCCATAATGACAATCTAAACAGCCTACCTACAACTGGTAAAAAGTTTTCATGACGTGTACATTCCATATCTGTGACTCAACCCGTGCTCTCAACACACACTCCTCAATCATTCACATGATAGGCATCAGGTCACAGTAAAATAAATAATATATATATGTATTATATATACACAAACACACATAAAAAGTACCAGTCAAACATTTGGACTGACTCATTCAAGGGTTGTTGTTTATTTGGACTATTTTCTAACTTGTAGAATAAGAGTGAATAAATCAAAACTATGAAATAACACATGGATTCTTCAAAGTAGCCACCCATTGCCTTGATGAGAACTTTGCACACTCTTGGCATTCTCTCAACCAGCTTTACCTGGAATGGTTTTCCAACAGTCTTGAAGGACTTCCCACATATGCTGAGCACTTGTTGGCTGCTTTTCCATCACTCTGCAGTTCAACTCATCCCAAACCATCTCAATTGGGTTGAGGTCAGATGATTGAGGAGGCCGGATTATCTGATGCAGCATACCATCACTCTCCTTTGTGGTCAAATAGCACTTATACAGCCTGGATGTGTTGGGTCATTGTCATGTTGAAAAACAAATGACAGTCCCAATAAGCGCAAACGAGATGGGATGGCTTATCGCTGCAGAATGCGGTGGTAGCCATGCTGGGTAAGTGTGCCTTGAATTCTAAATAAATCACAGACAGTGTCACTGGCAAAGCACCATCACACCACCTCCATGCTTCATGCTGGGATCCACACATGCAGAGATCATCCATTCACCTACTCTGCATCTCACAAAGACACAGTGGTTGGAACCAAAAATTGCAACAAATTTGGACTCATTAGACCAAAGGACAGATTTCCACCGGTCTAATGTCCATTGCTCGTGTTTCTTGGCCCAAGCAAGTCTTCTTATTGGTTTCCTTGAGTAGTGGTGTCTTTGCAGCAATTCGACAATGAAGGCCTGATTCACGCAGTCTCCTCCGAACAGTTGATGTTGAGATGTGTCTGTTATTTTAACTTTGTGAAGCATTTATTTGGGCTGCAATTTCTGAGGCTGGTAACTCTAATGACCTTATCCTCTGCAGCAGAGGTAACTCTGGGTCTTCCTTTCCAGTGGTTGTCCTCGTGAGAGCCAGTTTCATCATAGAGCTTCATGGTTTCTGCAACTGCACTTGAAGAAACGTTCAAATTTCCCAGATTGACTGACCTTCGTGCCTTAAGGTAATGATGGACTGTCGTTTCTCTTTGCTTAATTGAGCAGTTCCATAATATGGACTTGGATCTTTTCCCAAATAACAGTAGCGTATACCACCCTACCTTGTCACAACACACCTGATTGGCTCAAATGCATTAAGGAAAGAAATTCCACAAATTAACTTTTAACAAGGCACACATGTTAATTGAAATGCATTCCAGGTGACTACCTCCTCAAGCTGGTTGAAAGAATACCAAGAGTGTGCAAAACTGTCATCAAAGCAAAGGTTGGCTACTTTATTTAACACTTTTTTGGTTACTACATGATTCCATATGTGTTATTTCATAGTTTTGATGTCTTCACCATTATTCTACAACATTCTACAAATTATTAGGTATGTCCAATTATTTGACTGGTACTGTATATATGTTTTTTTTAAGAGAAATGCCTTGGCGGCCGCAGTGCAATTTAGAGTTAGCGCAAAAACCTGCTACCCGCAACCAAATCATTTTCACCCGTGACATCGTTTTCAAAGTAGCCCAATTGTGCTAGCCCAATTGAGGAAAACCGCAGATATGGCAACCCTGGTGCGTACGTACCTCTTCTTCTGTGGGTTTTATGGCGGACTACAACCCACAATGAAGTATTGTCGCCACCAACTGGGCGGGTTGAAAAAAATGTTGTGGAAAAAATCTAAACCATACGTGATTTAATGAGTGGCATCGGAAGAGATGGCTGACATTTTACGGGCTCCTATCTAATTGTGCTATTGTCTATGTTTTTCTGTCAGGTTATTTGTAACTTATTTTGTATATAATGTTTCTGCCACCGTCTCATATGACAGAAACAAACTTCTAGATATCAGGACAGCGATTACTCACCTCGTACTGGACAAAGATTTTTTCTTTAAGTCAGATGCAAATGATTTACATCAGACACCAGACAAGTCCCACATTCCCATGATGAAGACACATATCGGGGACGTAGGTCAGGGTGCCTTGTAAGGATCCAACGGCGAGTTTGTAATCCCCCTCTATCATCATTCCTATTAGCCAACGTGCAATCATTGGAGAACAAAATGGATGAGCTCTGATCAAGGCTATCCTACCAACGGGACATTTTAAACTGTAATATCTTATGTTTCACAGAGTTGTGGAAACATGGGTAGCATACAGCTGGTGGGGTTTTCGGTTCTTTGGCAAGATAGAACAAGTGCCTTCGGTAAGACAAGAGGTGGCGGTCTGTGTCTATTTGTAAATAACAGCTGGTGCACGAAATCTAATATTAAGGAAGTCTGAAGGTTTTGCTCTCCTGAAGTAGAGTATCTCATGTTAACCTGTAAACCACACTACTTACCAAAGAGAGTTTTCATCTATATTTTTTGGCGCTGTCTATTTACCATCACAAACTGATGCTGGCACTAAGATGGTAAACAAACTGTATAAGGCCATAAGCAAACAAGAACATGCTCATCCAGGTGGCGCTCCTAGTGGCCAGGACTTTAATGCAGGGAAACTTAAATCTGTTCTACCAGCAAGTTAAATGTGCAACCAGAGAGGGGTAAAGAGAGAGAGAAAAAATCTATAATAAATAAATAAACTCAAGACCACTTTTACGCCACACACAGAGACACGTACAAAGCTCTCCCTCGCCCTTCATTTGGAAAATTTGACCATAATACTATCCTCCTAATTCCTGTTTACAAGCAAAAACTAAAGCAGAATGTATCAGTGACTCGCTCAATAAGGAAGTAGTCAGATGACGCAGATGCTAAGCTACAGGACTGTTTTTCTAGCACAGAGTGGAATATGTTCTGGGATTCTTCCAATGGCATTGAGGAGTACACCACATCAGTCACTGGCTTCATCAGTAAGTGCATCGATGACATCATCCCCACAGTGACCGTACGTACATACCCCAACCAGAAGCCATGGATTACAGGCAACATCCGCACTGAGCTAAAGGGTAGAGCTGCCACTTTCAAGGAGCGGGACTCTAACCCGAACACTTACAAGAAATCCCGCTATGCACTCTGACGAACCATCAAACAAGCAAAGCATCTATACAAGACTAAGACTGAATTGTACTACACCGGCTCCGACGCTCGTCAGATGTGGCAGGGCTTGCAAACTATTACAAACTACAAAGGGAAGCACAGCTGCGAGCTGCCCAGTGACACAGCCCTTCCTGTAGTGGCTTCCTTTCCTTCTTCCCATAGCCACTGCCCAAGCCTGAAGCGGGGTTGTTTGGTGCGCATACAGTCCACACTCAAGGTTTCCAAACGGCCAAACATTCAATGACATCCAGGGATATGGTGCAACAAAAAAGTGTATTCTTCTTATATCTAACAAATAAATTATTCTCCAATCAACTTAAAGCATAGATTACTTGATATGGAAAATACATATTATGACCTGTATGTATGTCTGTATGTATGGTCAAAAAACTATACCGCTCCCACATCTAGCAAGGACTCCCTCCCCCGAAGGCCCAACTTCCTGCCTTTATCCTAACACACTTGAACAATACAATGAATGGGCAAGAGGGGGGGCCAAAAACTGAGTTACACTAACAAATGAAAATATCTCAATAAGGTCAATATAAATCATAAAGGTACCTAATATTTCATCATGTACATTAATATTTAATATATTTACACAAATATACATGGAGCTCCGTATGTTCAGTCTTTTATACAAATATGTCCAAATCGGCTCTCACACTACCAGATGAGCGAAATAACTTCTATGATGGCTTCGAGGCAAGCAAAACTGAAGCATGCATGAGAGCATCAGCTGTTCCATATGACTGTGTGATCACGCTCTCCGTAGCCAATGTAAGTAAGACCTTAAACAGGTCAACATTCACAAGGCCACAGGGGCAGACGGATTACCAGGATGTGTACTGCAAGCATGCGCTGACCAACTGTTTTCACTGACATTTTCAACCCGTCCCTGAGAGTCTGTAATACCAACATGTTTCAAGCAGACCACCATAGTCCCTGTGCACAAGAACACCAAGGTAACCTGCCTAAATGACTACCGACCCGTAGCACTCACGTCTGTAGCCATGAAGTGCTTTGAAAAGGCTGGTCATGGCTCACAGCAACACCATTATCCTAGAAACGCTAGACCCACTCCAATTTACATACCGCCCCAACAGATCCACAGATGATGCAATCTCTATTGCACTCTCACTGTCCTTACCCACCTTGACAAAAGGAACACCTACGTGAGAACGCTATTCATTGACTACAGCTCAGTTTTCAACACCATTGTGCCCTCAAAGCAAATCACCAAGCTAAGGACCCTGGGACGAAACACCTCCCTCTGCAACTGGATCCTGGACTTCATGACGGGTCGCCCTCAGGTGGTAAGGGTAGGTAACAACATATCTGCCACACTGGATCCTCAACACAAGGGACCCTCAGGGGTACGTGCTTTGTCCCCTCCTGTACTCCCTGTTCACCCATGACTGCGTGGCCAAGCACGACTCCAACACCATCATTAAGTTTTCCTACGACACAACCATGGTAGGTCTGGTCACTGACAACGATGAAACAGCCTATAGTGAGAAGGTCAGAGACCAGGCAGTGTGGTGGCTGAACAACAACGTGATCAAGACAAATGAGATGATTGTGGACTACAGAAAAAGGAGGACCGAGCACGCCCCCATTCTCATCGACGGGGCTGTAGCGGAGCAGGTTGAGAGCTTCAAGTTCCCTAGTGTCCACATCACCAACAAACTATCATGGTCCAAACACACCAAGACAGTTGTGAAGAGGGCACAACAATGCCTGTTCCCCCTCAGGAGACTGAAAAGATTTGGCATAGGTCCCCAGATCCTCAAAAAGTTATACAGTACAGCTGCACCATCGAGAGCATCTGACTGGTTGCATCACCGCCTGCTATGGCAACTGCTCAGCCTCCGACCGCAAGGCACTACAGAGGGTAGTGCGTACGGCCCTGTACATCACTGGGGCAAAGCTTCCTGCCGTCCAGGACCTCTATACCAGGCAGTGTCAGTGGAAGGCCCTAAAAATGACCAAGGACTTCAGCCACCCTAGTCATAGACTGTTCTCACTACTAACGCACGGCAAGCGGTCCCGGAGCGCCAAGTCTAGATCAGAAATGCTTCTTAACAGCTTCTACCCCCAAGCCATAAGGCTCTTGAACAGTTACTCAAATGGCTACCCGGACTATTTGCATTGTCCCCACACCATCCCCCATTTTTACCCTGCTGCAACTCTGTTTATTATCTATGCATAGTCTCTTTACCCCTACCTTCATTTAAAAATGACCTCGACTAACTGGTGCCCCCGCACATTGACTCTGTACCGGTACCGACTGTATATAGCCTTGCTACTGTTATTTTATTGTTGCTCCTTGATTATTTGTTATTTTTTGCTCTTATTGTATTTATTTTTTACTTCAGTTTATTTTAGTAAATACTTAACACTTTTGTCTTACAACTGCATTGTTGGTTAAGCATTTCACATGTTGTATTCGGCGCGGCGCATGTGACAAATACAATTTGATTTGATTGTGAAACTAACTTAATCCAGCCAAATAAAATTGTAAATTGACAACAACAAAACATTCCATGTAACTCCTCTGCTGAGAAATCTTTCAGTCCCAGGAACCGCTCCGCCGCATCCACAATATAACCTCTATTTTCCTGGACTGTCTCTCCACTTTGGCAGTGCCATTAATCACCATAGCTATAAAGTCCACCTTCTTAACCTTTAAAATATCCTGCTGGTTCCTGCTGGTGAAAGGCAACCCCTGCAGCCTGCAGTGAAGGCCCATCTACCACCATGAACTCTTTAAGAGCACCATTCAAACCCTCAACCCCTATTAACATCTGCTGCCTAACTTTGGCCACCTCATTTTCTTTCACCCTTGTCAGGCATTCAAAAGACGTGGCTTCCTGGTTCCCACCACAATTGCAGCATGTCACATTTTCATAACACATGATATAATCTTTTCCACAACTTGGACATATTAGTTTCTCCCTTCTGCCAACACTTGAAACATGACCAAAAGCTTTACAGTGATCACACTGCATGCTCTGACTCTGTAGTTTATATACCCCAACTGCACTTGAATAGGGAGAGACTCCATATCAAAAAACAAAAGAACAGATGAACTCTTCACTTTTTCATAATTCACCACACAATTCATCCGATGTGCATCAATCACTCCAGGAATATTTTTAATCTCTTCAACATCGACTTCCCACTAGACGCCATATTACCCCCTTGAGGGGTGCCCTGTTCCCAGTACTTAAGTAGTACTTTAAAGTATTTATACTGATTTTTTTGGGGGGGGTATCTATACTTTACTATTTATATTTTTGACAACTTTTAATTTACTACATTCCTAAAGACAATAATGTACTTTTTACTCCATACATTTTCCTCGACATCCAAAAGTACTCGTTACATTTTGAATGCTAAGCAGGACAGGAAAGTGGTCCCATTCACACACTTATCAACAGAACATCCCTGGTCATCCATACTGCTTCTGATCTGGCTTACTCACTAAACACACATGCTTCGTTTGTAAATTATGTTGGTGTGCCTCTGGCTATTCGTAAATATTTTTTTTAAAAACAAGAAAATGGTGCCATCTGGTTACCTTAATATAAGGAATAAAAAAAGTATTTATACTTTTACTTTTGATACTTAAGTATATTTTAGAAATTACATTTACTTTTGATACGTAAGTATATTTGAAACAAAATACTTTTACTCAAGTTGAATTTTACAGGGTGACTTTTACTTGTATCGTTCTCTATTAAGGTATCTTTACTTTTACTCAAGTATGACGATTGGGTACTTTTTCCACCACTGCCTGTTCCGAAGAGACACACACACACACACCACGTCAAATGTATCAAATTGGGTGAGAAGCAACACAAGTTCCTTATTAGGCAAGGTTGTCCTATCTCTCTGTACCTGTTTTTATTAATCACCCAACGTCTTACAAATTCTTTAAATAATAGTCCTGTACAAGGTATTTCCATAGCTGGTAAAGAAATTATTATAAGCCAGCTGGAGGACGATACTACAGTTTTTCTGAAAAATGCTAACCAAATTCCAATATCGATCAATGTGACACAATCCTTTTCCAAAGCATCTGGTCTATATCTTAACATTAATGACTGTCAAAGATTGTGTGACACCTTCATATTATGGTATTCCAGTAAAAGAAGAACTTACATATTTAGGCATAACCATTACAAAGGATCAGAAGTCTAGAGGCTTACTAAATTGTAACCCTCTTATTAAAAAACCCCAGAAGAAGCTAAATCAATGGCTACAGAGGGCCTTATCTTTAAAAGGAAGAGTCCTAATAACCAAGGCTGAAGGTATCTCTAGACTAACATATGGCGCTCTATCTTGACAGTAAAATAAGCAAGAAGATAGACATGATGCTTTTCAACTTTCTGTGGAGAAACCGTACCCATTACATTAGGAAAACTGTTGTAATGAAAACTTATGAGAATGGTGGGCTGAATTTTCTGGACTTTACTACCTTAAATAATACTTTTAAGATCAATTGGATAAAACAATTCCTAAGAAGACCCACTTCTATGTGGAATTTCATTCCTCATCGTGTCTTCTCTACCTTTGGTGGCCTTAACTTCATGTTGGTTTGCAATTCTAATATTGACAAAGTTCCAGTGAAACTTTCTGCTTTTCATTGGCAGGTTTTCTTGACATGGTCCTTAATTTATAAGAATAATTTTTCTCCACACAGATATTATATATGGAATAATCGGGATATATTGTATAAAAAAATACTTCTTTGTTTTTTAGAATATTGGTCCCGAAATTATATCCTATTGGTGTGCCAACTCGTAAATGCAGAGGGTCTTTTACTCAGTTATAAGGAATTCTTATCACTTTACAAGGTCCCTGTAACACCTAAAGATTTTGCAACTGTTTTAGATGCCATTCCCTCAGGTGTTGCTTTATTATTCAGGAACGTGTCAAGACCTGACCCTCAGAGCCTACCTTCTTTTGAACCTGTTGACTCATCAGTAGGAAAGATTTGTTTCTCTTTTGGTCCATTCAACAACAGAGCGATACGAACCTCGTTTCAGCAGAATGTTGTATCTATACCTTATTGGAATGGCTTATTGGAATGGATTTATTGATAATATCTGTTGGAAAAAAGTTTGGATGTTGCCACCAATGGGGCAAAAAAGTATTTAGTCTGCCACCAATTGTGCAAGTTCTCCCACTTAAAAAGATGAGAGAGGCCTGTCATTTTCATCATAGGTACACTTAAACTATGACAGAGAAAATTAGAAAAAAAAAATCCAGAAAATCACATTGTAGGATTTTTTATGAATTTATTTGCAAATTATGGTGGAAAATAAGTATTTGGTCAATAACAAAAGTTTATCTCAATACTTATATACCCTTTGTTGGCAATGACAGAGGTCAAACGTTTTCTGTAAGTCTTCACAAGGTTTTCACACACTGTTGCTGGTATTTTGGCCCATTCCTCCATGCAGATCTCCTCTAGAGCAGTGATGTTTTGGGACTGTTGCTGGGCAACACGGACATTCTACTCCCTCCAAAGATTTTCTATGGGGTTAAGATCTGGAGACTGGCTAGGCCACTCCAGGACCTTGAAATGCTTCTTACGAAGCCACTCCTTCGTTGCCCGGGCGGTGTGTTTGGGATCATTGTCATGCTGAAAGACCCAGCCACGTTTCATCTTCAATGCACTTGCTGATGGAAGGAGGTTTTCACTCAAAATCTCACGATACATGGCCCCATTCATTCTTTACTTTACACGGATCAGTCGTCCTGGTCCCTTTGTAGAAAAACAGCCCGGAAGCATGATGTTTCCACCCCCATGCTTCACAGTAGGTATGGTGTTCTTTGGATGCAACTCAGCATTCTTTGTCTTCCAAACACGACGAGTTGAGTTTTTACCAAAAAGTTATATTTTGGTTTCATCTGACCATATGACATTCTCCCGGGCCTGGACATGTACTGGCTTAAGCAGGGGGACACGTCTGGCACTGCAGGATTTGAGTCCCTGGCAGCGTAGTGTGTTACTGGTGGTAGGCTTTGTTACTTTGGTCCCAGCTTTCTGCAGGTCATTCACTAGGTCCCCCCATGTGGTTCTGGGATTTTTGCTCGCCGTTCTTGTGATCATTTTGACCCCACGGTGTGAGATCTTGCGTGGAGCCCCAGATCGAGGGAGATTTTCAGTGGTCTTGTATGTCTTCCATTTCCTAATAATTGCTCCCACAGTTGATTTCTTCAAACCAAGCTGCTTACCTATTGCAGATTCAGTCTTCCCAGCCTGGTGCAGGTCTACAATTTTGTTTCTGGTGTCCTTTGACAGCTCTTTGGTCTATGCCATAGTGGAGTTTGGAGTGTGACTGTTTGAGGTTGTGGGCAGGTGTCTTTTATACTGATAACAAGTTCAAACAGGTGCCGTTAATACAGGTAACGAGTGGAGGACAGAGGAGCCTCTTAAAGAAGAAGTTACAGGTCTGTGAGAGCCAGAAATCTTGCTTGTTTGTAGGTGACTAAATACTTATTTTCCACCAGAATTTGCAAATAAATTCATTAAAAATCCTACAATGTGATTTTCTGGATTTTTTTTCTCTGTCATAGTTGAAGTGTACCTATGATGAAAATTACAGGCCTCTCATCTTTTTAAGTGGGAGAACTTGCACAATTGGTGGCTGACTAAATACCTTTTTGCCCCACTGTACCTACTTGTTAACAAAATTAAGGAAGTTTCCTTTAAAATTATTCATAAATATTATCCTGCCAACCACTATATGAATAATTTTAAGGAAAACATCAACTAAAACTGCTCCTTTTGTAATGACCACCCAGAAACAGTGTAGCATCTTTTTTTTGGCATTGTATTCATGTAGGAAAACTGTGGCAAGACATCAGTAGATTTATAATTGAACACATTTATGAAGATCTTACACTATTGTGGAGAGATGTACTGCTTGGATTCTTTACCTACGATAGAAATAAGCTGAAACATTTTTATGTAATTCATTTCATTATTTTAAATTTACAAACAAAAAAACACATTTTCTTACCTTACAAAAAATAAATTTAACTGTATTTTAAGACAATTAAATACTCTACTAACAAAAAAGCTGTTAGAATTATAAGTGCATGTATGTCCCTTAAAGTCCTTGTGTAATGTGATATTGAACCCTCTAGCCCAATTGTCCATTGTATATTATTCATATATACTTGTGTTCCCACATGTACTTCCTGTATTGATTTGCTGTTAATAATAATAAATATATATATATATATATATATATATATATATATATATATAAATAAATGTGGGCTTGATTTGATTTGTTTTGTTGTACTTCTGCGGATCAGAAGGAACTTGTGTTGCTTTTTATATATATATACAATTGTCCATTGTATATTATTCATATATACTTGTGTTCCCACATGTACTTCCTGTATTGATTTGTTGTTAATAATAATAAATATATATATATATATATATATATATATATACACACACACACACACACATATATATATATATATACACATATATATATGTATATATTTATTATTATTAACAACAAATCAATACAGGAAGTACATGTGGGAACACAAGTATATATGAATAATATACAATGGACAATTGTATATATATATATAAAAAGCAACAAGTTCCTTCTGATCCGCTGAAGTACAACAAAACAAATCAAATCAAGCCCACCTCTCGTTTTCCTCACAGCCTTCACGTTACCCATCACTTTCTCCACCAGTTTGGATAGCTCAAATTGATTCTTCAAGAAGAATTTCGGACAATACACTAATTGTCCTTGATTCTACCGCCATTAGATTCACAATCCGCTTGAGTTTCCGCGATGTTTCCCGCCACCATCAAATTTGGCAGGCTGTTGGCAATTTGGCCAACTTCCGACTCCTGGTGCATACGTACCTCCTCTAACCTCGATTTTATTTTGTCGACTTCCGGCTACTTTCAGCGTACCACTCAAACGCTGACTTGCATGTTGTTCCATAGAGAATAGTGTGCGCACGCGCCTGGAGTAGGAAGCATCATTTTGTGGAACTCCGTTTGTAGGTAAGATCAAATAAACGATAGTTACTGTATCGTTAATTAAACATTACATGTAAATGGATAGAAAGAGAATGTGCGAAATAATCGTATTTTTATTTTAAATAGAGTTAATACGTTTATTTTTGTGAAGCGAACCTAATAGTAGCCATGTCAGCCAGCCACGTCGCAAGGAACGGGAGAGTTTGGTTGATCGTGTTGTTGATGTCAAGAATATTAATTCCCTGACACCTATGATGGCTGGCTAGCTGCTAACCCACCACCAACTGCTTTTAGCTACGCACTTGGTTTGAAAACTATAGATAAGTACGGAACGTAAACTATTTTGAACATAAAGGGTTTTGGTCATCATAACATGGAACTGCGCGTTTAGTCTCGCTGAAACAATGTGACAAACCAATTGACTGGCGTCAGTGTTCAAGTCTGGCTTGAAATGGTTCAACATTCGAAGTAGCGTCTTATTGGAGCAGTGTCCAAAGTAAATTGCGTAATGCTTTCAAGGTTAACTTCTATTAAAAACCCCTGGAGACGAATGAATCTAATTAAAATACTGAATATGCCCATTTTAGTCGTTTGTTTGATCCAAACTTTGAATGTTGGCCCATCTCTAAATGTAATAAACTATCGCAAAGTCATTGTTGCTAGGATATTGGAATCAAATGTACATAGTCATTTCGCAGACTCGCTTATCCAGAGCAACTTACCGTAGTGAGTGTATACGTTTTCGTACTTTTATCCTGGCAAATGCCACCTCCACCTTTTTTACAGGTCATGTCATGCATGATGGTCTTTATTTTCTAAGTCCACGTCAGATGCATGCTAGTAGCACATACGTCAGAGGTACACACTGTGAGTAGGTGGCTTCTAACCAATGATGTAGCACAAAGGCAAGCAGGCCTTTCTAATCGACCTGGCCCGGGTTTCCTGGAAGGATATTGACCTCCTGTCAGTAGAGGATGCCTGGTTGTTCTTTAAAAGTGCTTTCCTCACCATCTTAAATAAGCATGCCCCTTTCAAAAAATAAATACACAATCAGTTAGGAAAGCAAAGGCTAGCTTTTTCAAACATAAATTTGCACCCTGCAGCACTAATTCCCAAAAGTTCTGGGACACTGAAGTCCATGGAGAATAAGAGCACCTCCTCCCAGCTGCCCACTGCACTGAGGCTAGGGAACACTTTCACCACTGATAAATCCACGCTAATCGAGAATTTCAATAAGCATTTCTCGACAGCTGGCCATGCTTTCCATCTGGCGACCCCAACCCCAGCCAACAGCAACTGCCCCCCCCCCCCCCCCCCTGCTTATCCTTCACCAAAATCCATACAGCTGATTGTTCTAATAGAGCTGCAAAATCTGGATCCCTACAAATCAGCTGGAGCTAGGCAATCTGAATCCTTTCTTCCTAAAATTATCCTCTGCCATTGTTGCAACCCTTATTACTAGTCTGTTCAACCTCTTTCGTATCGTCTGAGATTCCTAAAGATTGTAAAGCGGCCGTGGTCATCCCCCTCTTCAGAGGGGGAGACGCTCTAGACCCTAACTGTTACAGACCTATATCCATCCTGCCCTGCCTTTCTGAAGTCTTCGAAAGCCAAGTGAACAAACAGATCACCAACCATTTAGAATCCCACCTTACCTTCTCCGCTATGCAATCCGGTTTCCGAGCTGGTCACGGGTGCCCCTCAGCCATGCTCAAGGTCCTAAACAATATCATAACCACCAGCCGTCTTCATCGACCTGGCCAAGGCTTTTCACTCTGTCAATCACCATATTCTTATCGGCAGACTCAACATCCTTCGTTTCTCTAATGACTGCCTCGCCTGGTTCTCTAACTACTTCTCAGAGTTCAGTGTATCAAATTGGAGGGCCTGTTGTCTGTACCTCTGGCAGCCTCTATGGGGGTGCCACAGGGTTCAATTCTCAGGCTGACTCTTTTCTCTGTATATATCAATGATGTCGCTCTTGCAGCGGGTGATTCTTTGATCCACCTCTACGCAGACGACACCATTCTGACAGCACCCGTAGCACGCGCTCCAGCAGGTATATTTCACTGGTCATCCCCAAAGCCAACACTTACTTTGGCCACCTTTCCTTCCAGTTCTCTGCTACCAATGACTGGAACAAATTGCAAAAATCACTGAAGTTGGAGACTTATACCTCCCTCACTAACTTTAGGCATCAGCTGTCAGAGCAGCTTACCGATCGCTGCAGCTGTACACAGCCCATCTGTAAATAGCCCATCTAACTACATACCTCATCCCATATTTGTTTGTTTTTCTGCTCTTTTGCACACCAGTATCTCTACTTGCACATCATCATCTGTACATCTATCACTCCAGTGTTATTTGCCAAACTGTAATTACTTTGCCACTTGGCAAAGTATTTGCTACTTGGCCTATTTATTGGCCTATTTATGGCATATTATTTTTAATTCCTTACTTCATTTGCACACACTGTATACAGATTTTTCGATTGTGTTATTGACTGTACGATTATTTATCCCATGTGTAACTCTGTGTTTTTTTTGTCGCACTGCTTTGCTTTGTCTTGGTCAGCTTGCAGTTGTAAATGAGAACTTGTTCTCAACTGGCCTACCTGGTTAAATAAAGGTGAAATAAAAAAAGACATTGGAGGTACACAATGTATTTATTAGGGACACCCATTAGCTGCTGCTGAGGCATCAGCTACTCTTCCTGTGGTCCAAACACATTAAGGCACTTACATATGAAACAAAAGATACAACATTATTACACCACTACATATTTACAATACAAATTGAATAATACCACCATACAACAATATTACAATGTAGATGCGTGTGGAGTATGTGAGCTTGTATGTGTGTCTACCTTTTTGTGTGTCTCTTCACAGGCTCAGCTGTTCCATAAGGTGCAGTTTTTAAAATATATATATATATCTGATTCTATTGCTTGCATCAGTTACCTGATGTGGAATAGAGTTCCATGTAGTCATGGCTCTAAGTAGTACTGTGCGCCTCCCATAGTCTGTTCTGGACTTGGGAACTGTGAAGAGACCTCTGGTGGCATGTCTTGTGGGGTATGCATGGGTGTCTGAGCTGTGTGCTAGTAGTTTAAACAGACAGCTCGGTACATTCAGCTTGTCAACACTTCTTACAAAAACAAGTAGTGATTAATTAGTTGGCTTCTAACCAGTGATGTATATTTTGCTTCTAACAGATGGGATGAGTCTCTTTGCCTTTGGCCATGTTTGCCTTTAAAATGATCTCTACCACTTTGAGGGAATGGTTCTCCTTGGCTACAATGCATGCCTATCAAAATGAAAGTTTTAGTCTGACACGTCGGGAAAAGTAGTAATAGCAAGCTTTGTCCAATGCTTAAAAGGATCAGCACCAAAGTCACAAGTCATTCGCATACTGGCCATTTTTCCTAGACATCTGAGTAACTTAATTGCAGTGTTACTACAGTTCATCTAGCTTAATCATGTTTAGACATATCAATGACATAATAGGCCTACTCTTGGCTTTCCAGAAATATATCGAATGCCAGGAGTTTTCCCCTCACCACTGTACTCAGTTTGCACTCCCTCCATTTTGTCTCCACACAAAATTGTCCATTGTGGGCTTTATGTCCAGCCTCCATTACTGCTGACCTCGCAGATTCTATTACAAAGTAATGTATCGCTAAAAATAAATAATATCAACCGCAACTTGAATTGCCTGACAGAGCAAAGAGAAGAAAACAATCACACCATCATCGCTGTAGCCCAGGAGCTTTCCAGCGGCCCTGCTCTACTTGTATCTTCTAGAACCAGCATGGTTAGGCTATTTGGTCAATTGCACTGTGTGTACCTCTACCCACACTGTACTTCCTCCCTCACCCCCTTGTGCGTTGTGCACCAACTCACCCTTTTTGTTTTCTATTCATGTAAGGATATCCCTTCAAGTTCCCAAAAGTACCGCTTTCAAGTCCCCAAAAGAAATTGTTGTTGATAAATGGTAGCGTTTATTCTAGTGTTGATGTTACGCGTCATGGTTGCTAGAGTCTCTTTTCGAATGGCGAGTAGCAGTCAATCCCAGAGTGCGCCGGGTTACTGGTCACTCACTGCGTGTTGGGCAGAGCGGAGTGTTCGTGAATAGATCAGCCAAGCTTTTCAGAAACTGCTGGCCTGGCTGTCATGTGCAGTGAGAGGGGAAGTGTGAATTGTGTATACGTGCCTTAATGTGTGTGTGTGTGTTCGTGATCGAGGGAGCGGTGATGTGAGTGAATATACTGGGTCTCTCACATAGACTTCTATATTGCATTCCAGCTCAGAACACATGGGCCTAGAGACTATTAACGCTAGGCTAGTATATGCCAATTAGAAAACCCTCCACGGGACGGGACTTTGTAGGGGCTGAAAATGACTTTTTCTTTTCAAAGTATCCGCGGTTCTACTAAGGTGGCTTTGGAGTCTTCTAGCCTATGTGTCCAAAATGTAGCCTAGTGTAGGGCTAACTGGAGGGCCAGTGGACCGATTCTGGGGAGCATAAAGAATTCTGGGGGATGAAGGAAGTTTGGGTGACTGATGGCGGAAGGGGGGTCCAGGGAACAAGGCCTTGTGGGGAAAGTACAACTTCACTTCTCTCTGTTGGTAAGGCCTGTTAGCCATGTCCTTTTGGGGAGGCTATGTTTCTCAAGATTTTACTTTTGGTCTTGTTGTCTTTCCTCTTAAGTCACTTTAATCCACATTCAACATTTTGTTGTGACAGTACACTGACTCCATGATTAGCCTTAGCCTGTTTTATTGTTCTTCTACATTCTGATAGGCTACTCCTTCACCTTTCGAAGTCCTATTGTCATCACTGGCCCGTCAAAATAAAAGTAGAACAGCCCAATTTGCCTCGATTAATGCTCGGTTCTCCTGTTTTGTTTGTTTGTTATTTGGGCCTAGTTTTGTTATAGTGCCTAGTTTTTGTGGAGAGTCTTCAAATCTTATATGTGGTTTTCATTCAAAAGTAGTAGCTTGATCATAATTCAGTCTTGTTAAATATGTGGTCGCTTCCAATAGAGGTTACTACAGAATGCAGAAGCTAACATTTTATTAGCCTTGGGCCTAGGCTATGGGATTTGTTTAACTGTGAATCATAGACTCTACATTTAATGATCATGTTGTGGTTTGTCAATGCCTGTATGCTGAACATGCTTTTTTTGGACCTCGTGCCTTTCTCTACAATGTTACTAATCTGTTTGCCAGTATGGATTTGACTAAAGGACACTCTTGGACACAACTCAGAATGTAGCCTAAGCTACAGTGCCTTCAGAAAGTATTCACACCCCTTGACTTTTTCCACATTTTGTTGTGTTACAGCCTGAATTTAAAATGGATGAAATGTAGATTTTTGTGTCACTGGCCCACACACACTACCCCGTAATTTAAAAGTGGAAATATGTTTGACATTTTTACAAATTCATAAAAAATGAAAAGCTGAACTTGCTTGTCAATAAGCATTCAACCCCTTTGTTATGGCAAGCCTAAATAAGTGTAGGAGTAACAATGTGCCAGATAATAAGTTGCATGGACTCACTCTGTGTGCAATAATAGTGTTTATAATTTTTTTTTATGACATACAATACACAAACCATTATCTCCAAGGTCCCTCAGTCGAGCAGTGAATTTCAAACACCGATTCAACCACAATCACAAGGGAGGTTTTCCAATGCCTCACAAAGGGCACCTATTGGTAGATGGGTAAAAAAATAGACAATCCCTTTGAGCATGATGAAGTTATTATACTTTAGATGGTGTATAAAAACACCCAGTCAGTACAAAGATGCAGGCGACCTTCTTAAATGGTTGCCAGAGAGGAAGGAAACCGCTCAGGGAATTCACCATGATGCCAATGGTGACTTAGTTTATTGGCTGTAATAGGAGAACTGAGGAAGGATCAACATTTTAGTTACTCCACAAAACTAACCTAATGACAGTGAAAAAAAGGAAGCCGCCACAGAGTAAATATATTCCGAAACATGCATCCTGTTTGCAAGAATACTGCAAGAAATGTGACAAAACTATTTACTTTTTTTGTCCTGAATACAAAGTGATATGTTTGGGGCAATCCAATATAACACATTACTGAGTACCCCTCTCCATATTCTCAAGCATAGTGGTGGCTGCATCATGCTATTGGTATGCTTGTTAATCGTTAAGGTCTGGGGAGTTTTTCAGGATAAAAAAAATAAAATAAATGGTGCTAAGCACAGGCAGAAGCCTAGAAGAAAACCTGCTTTAGTCTGCTTTCCACCAGACACTGGGAGATTAAATTAACCTTTCAGCAGGACAATAACCTAAAACACAAAGCCAAATCTACACTTGAGTTGCTTACCAAGAAGACAGTTAATGTTCTTGAGTGGCCTACTTACAGTTTTGACTTAAATCTACTTGGAAGTCTATGGCAAGACCTGAAAATGGTTGTCGAGCAATGATCAACAACCAATTTGACAGAGCTTGAAGAATAATGGGCAAATGTTGCACAATCCAGGTGTGGAAAGCTCTTAGAGACTGACCCAGAAAGACTGTAATCGCTCCCAAAGGTGCTTCTACAACATATTGACTCAGTGGTGTGAATACTTATGTAAATTACATTTCTGTATTCATTTTCAATACATTTGCAAACATTTCTAAAAACATGTTTTCACTTTGTCATTATGGGGTATTGAGTGTAGATGGGTGAGACAAAAATATATATACATTTAATACTGAATTCAGGCTGTAGCACAACAAAATGTGGAAAAAGTCAAGGGGTATGAATACTTTCTGAAGTCACTAAGTCTGATTACATGTTGTCATAAATAATTGATGTAATCCCATATTTTCTAATTAGGCCTAGGTAAGCTGTTTTACAGGGAATTTCAGGCAAGTAGCCTATCAGGAGTACCAAAACATCTCTCAATATTGATTTGTTTTCTGTAGGCCTAGAGCCTATTACGCTGTTACAACCTCAGACCTATCTATGTGACAAAACAGCATAGAAAGAATTTTGAAACCCCATAAATAGGAACTCCATATAAGGTGGGTCAATGCATCATCATGAGTAGTCAAAGGAAATTACATCACCAGATTGTTTTGTTGGGTGTGTAATGATGGACCTTGCTCTTTCTCAGAGCAGTGGATCTTTAACCTATAATAATTAATCAACACTCTCGCATATTCCAAGGGTCACGAAAGCTTGTTTAAAACACTTAGGCTAGCTGCTTGGCATTTCGGTTTAGCGTGACAAGATTTTAGAGTGGACATGATCCTGGTAAGGTAAATGTATGTTGTATTCTGCCAACAAACTTGGATAGCCTACTAGGCTATATTATCCTAGGTATTGTAAAAAGTTGATTGTATGGTAGTCCAGCTCGATAATTGTGTTTTGATTTAACCAGGTAAAAGCACATGGGAAGAAACATCAGGTGAAAGCGATATTGCAGTAGCCCATGGGAGTTTAGCTTATAGGGAGGAAGAGAGAGGAGTATAGCCTACCTCGTTATTGAATGACGACAAATTGCATTTATATTGTTTTGCCTTTCATGAGGTCTCAAAACATGTTACACAATTTGCAGTCGGAGCCTGGATTAGGCCTCATGTATTCTTGAATTGAGAACATTGATTGGTAGAGAATTGCGTAAACGTTGGACAAGAATTGCCCCTTGACCCATTTTCTCTCCCCCCCCTCCCCCCACCCACACTCCTCTCTCTCCTGCTCTATCTCTCCCTCCTCCTCCAGTCCCAGACCATGAACTACGTGGGGCAGCTGGCAGAGTCGGTGTTTGTGACGGTGAAGGAGCTGTACCGGGGCCTGAACCCAGCCACGCTCACGGGGGGCATCGATGTCATTGTGGTGCGCCAGCCCGACGGCAGCCTCCAGTGCTCCCCATTCCACGTGCGCTTCGGCAAGCTGGGGGTGCTGCGCTCCAAAGAAAAAGTGGTGAGTAATGGAGAGTACGGAAAAGGAGAAGACTGGAGTGTGTGATGTAGCCTACACCTGATGGGTGTATGTACAGTGCCTTCAGAAAGTGTTCGCACCCCTTGACCTTTTCCACATTTTCTTGTGTTACAGCCTGAATTCAAAATGGATTAAATTGAGATGTGTTTTGTCAGTAGCCTACACACAATACCCCCATAATGTCAAAGTGGAATCATGTTTTTAGACATTTTTTACAAATTAATAAATGAAAATCTGTCAAGTATTCAATCCCTTTTTTATGGCAAGCCTAAATCAGTTCAGGAGTAAAAAAAAAATGTGCTTAACAAGTCACATAAGTTACATGGACTCTGTGTGCAATAATAGTGTTTAACGTAATTTTTTTGAATGACATGCATACAATGCACACTATCTGTAAGGTCCTTCAGTTGAGCAGGTGCCTCAAAGAGGGACTTGGGAAAATTGCTGTTGGCTCAGAACAGGGCAGCACAGCTGGCCCTTAAAAGTACACGGAGAGCTAACTTTAATGACATGCATGTCAGTCTCTCATGGCTCAAAGTAGAAGAGGGATTGACTTCCTCATTACTTGTTTTTGTAAGAGGTGTTGACAAGCTGAAGGTACCGAGCTGTCTGTTTAAATACTAGCACACAGCTCGGACACCCATGCATACCCCACAAGACATGCCACCAGAGGTCTCTTCACAGTCCCCAAGTCCAGAACAGACCATGGGAGGCACACAGTACTACATAGAGCCATGACTACGTGGAACTCTATTCCACATCAGGTAACTGATGCAAGCAGTAGAATCAGATTTAAAATAGCAGGTAAAAAATTCACCTTATGGAACAGTGGGGACTGTTGGACGTTGAATATCCCTTTAAGCATGGTGAAGTTATTAATTACACTTTGGATGGTGTGTCAATACACCCAGTCAGTACAAAGATACAGGTGTCCTTCCTAACTCAGTTGTCGGAGTGGAAGGAAACCCCTCAGGAGTTTCACCATGCGGCCAATAGTGACTGACTTAGAGTTTAATGGCTGTGACAGGAGAGAATTGAGGATGGATCAACAACATTGTAGTTACTCCACAATATTAACCTAAATGACAGAGTGAAAATATGTAAGCCTGTGCAGAAGAATAGAAATACTCCAAAACATGCATTCTGTTTCTAATAAGGCACTAAAGTAAAGCTGCAAAACTGTGGCAAAGAATGGACTTTGGACTGAATACAAAGCTTTATGTTTGGGGCAAATCCATGACTACATCATGTTATGGGTATGCTTGTCATCGGCAAGGACTAGGTTTTTTTGGGGGGGGGATAAAAATAAACAGAATCGAGTTAAGCACAGGCAAAATCCTAGAGGAAAATCTGGTTCAGTCTGCTTTCCAACAGACACTGGGAGGCAAATTCACCCTTAAACAGGACAAGAACCTGAAACACAAGGTCAAATATACACTGGAGTTGCTTACCAAGACGACATTGAATGTCCCTGAGAGGCCTAGTTACAGTTTGGACTTAAATCGGCTTGAAAATCTATGGCAAGACTTGAAAATGGCGGTCTAGCAATGATCAACAATCAACTTCACAGAGCTTGAAGAATGTATTAAAACTAATAATGTGCAAATATTGTACAATCCAGGTGTGCCAAGTGTAACGGATGTGAAACGGCTAGCTTAGTTAGCGGTGCGCGCTAAATAGCGTTTCAATCGGTGACGTCACTTGCTCTGAGACCTTGAAGTAGTGGTTCCCCTTGCTCTGCAAGTGCCGCGGCTTTTGTGGAGCGATGGGTAACGATGCTTCGTGGGTGACTGTTGTTGATGTGTGCAGAGAGTCCCTGGTTCGCGCCCGGGTATGGGCGAGGGGACGGTCTAAACTTATACTGTTACACAAGCCCTTAGAGACTTAGCCAGAAAGACTCACAGCTGTAATCGCTGCCAAAGGTGATTTTATAAAACATATTTTTATTTATTTATTTTTTATATATAACTTGTTGACTCGGGTGTGTGAATACTCATGTAAATGAGATATTTCCCTATTTCATTTTCAATACATTTTCTACCATTTCTAAAAACATGTTGTCACTTTCTCATTATGGGACGGTATGTGTAGATGGGTGAGAGAACAAATACATTTTAATAGATGTTGAATTCAGGCTGTAACACAACTAAATGTGAAGCTCGTCAAGGGGTATGAATACTTTCTGAAGGCACTGTATGTAAGCTGATAAATACACATACAGATGATCGACACCCTTTTTCACGCTCTCTCTTAAACATACACACACACACACACATTGACTGTGACTGTGTTGCAGGTGGACATTGAGATCAACGGGGAGCCAGTTTACCTGCAAATGAAGCTGGGGGACAACGGAGAAGCTTTTTTTGTGGAGGAAAATGAGGACTTTGAGGTTTGTCCCGTTTAAAAAAAAACATATTTGATCCTATAGGTCTGTTCATTAGTGGAGGTTAACCTCTTTTTGGAGACGTGTTAAGCTAATCGGATAGGTGATGTAGCCTGTTATGTTTATTCTTTGGCTTATTGACAATGTACAATGCCTATCATAAGCATTCACACCCCCCCTTGGAACTCTTCACATTTTATTGTCACAAAGTGGGATTATAATGTATTTACTTGTCATATTTGGTCAATGGTCTACACCAAATACTGTAATGTCATTGTGGAAGAATAATTATCTAACATTTGTTAAAGATGAATGAAAAATAAAACGCTAATATACCTTGATTAGATAAGTGTTCACCCCCATAGTCAATACATGTTAGAAACACCTTTGGCAGCAGTTTGTCTTATTAGGTTAATTGTTACAATCATCGTTAGAGCCGTTTTCAAGTCTTGCCATAGATTTTCAAGACTACTTTTAAGTCGAAACTGGAAGTAGGCCACTCAAGAACTTTCCCTGTCTTCTTGGTAAATCACTCCAGTGTAGATTTGGCCTTGTGTTGTAGGTTATTGTCCTGCTGAAAGGTAAATTCCTCTCCCAGTGTCTGGTGTAAAGCAGACTGGGGAAGGGTTTCCTCGAGAATTTTGCTTGTGCTTAGTTCCATCCCATTTATTTTATCCTGAAAAACTCCCCGGTCTTTGCCAATGTCAAGCATACCCATACCATGATGCAGATACCACCATGCTTGAAAAGGAGGAAGTTACTCAGTGAAGTGTTGAGTTGGATTTGCCCTAAACATAAGGCTCAAAATTATATTTTTTTGTATTATTACATTAGTTCCTTGTTAAATACAGGATGTATGTTTTGGAATATTTGTATTCTGTATTTTATTATTATTATTATATAATTTTCTTGTGGAGTCATAGTAATGTCCCATCACAGCCATTGAACTGAAGTCACCAATGGGCTCATGGTGACATCCCTGAGCAGTTTCCTTCCTGTCCTTCAGTTCAGTAGGACGACTGTATCTTAGTGTCACAGCCAAATGATTAACTTGACCATGCTTAAAGAGAGATTCAATGTCTGATTTATTCCCTTTCAGTCAGTCACTCAGCATAACATACTATGGGGAGTCAACGACCAATCAAATTCACAATTTTTTAAATTTTTTAAACACACCCAAAGGGCCAATGAATTCAGGGCCAGCCCTGGGAAGCCCCGCCTGCCTGCTTGTAATGCTGGGGCTTGCGTTCATTTCCTCAATTTACTAACATTTCAAACACACGGACTACTAGATTTGGCTCCGACTTAGGTGTCTGTTAGTGGGGAGAGAGTACTCGTTCCCTAGATGTCTTGGTGTTTACTTTAAGCAAACACAAAAACTAACTACTTTCTGCTTTGTTTGTGTAGCTAATGCTTCCTTGCTTGAATAAGTTGGCCAGTGGTAAGAGCTCAAAAAGGCTAACCAGACAGAGTTGAATGTCCGACCATGCCCTAGGGCATGTGGTTTCACAATGGAAATTCAAGATACTCACAAGTGCTGTCTTGTTTGCCTGGGGTGGAAACGCTCCGGCTGCCTTGACTCGGACCAGTTTGTGTGACCGGTGTCAGTGTACAAGAGTCTGAACTCTGTCGGTGACTTCTTAGGAAGATTGGCGTAACTGGAGAAGGCCCTCTCTTTTAATAGACAACAGTGTACAATGGCATCAGGGTTGCCTGAGATGGGGAGAGAAGGTCTGTTTGTTGGAGTTGTTCCCCGCCTGTCATGCAGGGGACTGGTGTTCAATTCCCAGATGGGGGGGGGGGGGGGCGTATGAAGTACCAGTCAAAAGTTTAGACACACCTACTCATGTGTAGCCTAGTACATTAACACAACTGATTAGTATTTTAGTTGTGCCTTAATTTTCTCCACTTCACCCCCAGTCCAGAGTGCCAGCCCACCTCTGTACGTCACCCATCCTCATCGAGCTCCCGGAGGGGGCCGAGGAGACCTTCGAAAGCCCCCCCACTTCCGGTAGCACACGCAGGAAAAAGCGGCGGCGCAAACGCATACGCTCCGACTCCCACCTAAGAGATGACGGCAGCTCCTCGTCCGATGAGAGGGAGAGAGAGCGGGAGCAGACTGAACAGGAGAGCCCTTCCAAAGAAGAGCTCACCACATCCATGCTCGCCAGGTCAATGTCAACTCCTGTTGAAAACATGAATTCTATTGGTTAAGAATGACTATTCTATTGGATTCATAGTGCTAACCAAACTAAATGAAACACACCACAAGTGTTAGGTGAAAAAGACAAATACATTTAACCCATGTCCTATTGTTAGATATAGCATTCGGTATATGGCTTTGAACGATTGGATTTTATGTTCTGATATATCCTGTGGCTGGCTCTTTTGTCTCCCTAACAGTAAGTCGGTGTACTTCTCGCTGTCTGAGCAACCGTATGAAGAGTTGGGGGCCGTGCAGAACAGGGACGTACACCCTCACTCAGAGGGAGAGTGGTCCCCCTCAGAGAGCAGGTCAGACAACTTACCCTCTAAGCCTTATGTATTGGTTTTCCAATGGTGTGATTTATTATTTTGACCTCTCACTTCGAACCGTGACCTTTGGATTGCACATGTAATTTTGACTTGGGAGCACCAGTGCCTCTCAGATAATCCATTGAATGGCGCACATGGTTACGTCTATATCGTTGTTTTCAGTCCGGTGCACTCAGGCTGCCAAACTGTTCAAAACTGAACCTTTTTACCGAGGTTTAACATAGTTTGAAGAGTGGTAATAAATTGAGGAAAATAATGCAAACCCCGGTGTTACAGCTTTAGGAGGGCGGGGCTTCTGAGGTTCGGGGTCTGCACTGTGTTCTTTCTAGCGCAGTTTCGCAGGACACTTTTAAGAGTCCACACAAATCGTCATAAGTAAGGAACTATGCTAACCGTTCAAATAAATCCAATAGAATTTGTAAAAAAAAAAAAACATTTGTCAAAGAAAATGTATTATTTGCAGAATGGATGAGATGGGAGGTCATTACCACTAATTATTTCTTTTTTATTCCATCGAGGTATGCTACGGTTTTAAAAAAGGTTGGAAGCCACTGCTTGGGAACCACTGCTCTAAGGGGCTGTTTCCTGGACACAGATTAAAATAATAATCCACCCGAAACCACCATTTCCTGTACAGTGTTAAATAACACTGTGAGAACAATATTTTTTTGTGAAGAAATGTTTCACTTTGTCGTTATACAATAATAACACTAATAATAGGGATCGTTATACAAAAACAATAGGGGTTGACATGATTTCTTTATCACTACCCCTTCCTATGACCCTCATACATACACTACTTTGGACACATACTCATTCAAGGGTTTTTCTTAATTTGTACTGTTTCCTACGTTGTAGAATAACAGTGAAGACATCAACACAATGAAATAACACATATGGAATCATGTAGTAACCAAAAAAAGTGTTAAACAAACCAAAATATATTTGAGATTCTACAAAGTAGCCACCCTTTGCCTTGATGACATCTTTGCACACTCTGGACAGGAAGGTCTGTGGCTGGCTCTTTTGTCTCCCTAACAGTAAGTCCGTGTACTTCTCGCTGTCTGAGCAGGATGTCACCATGAGGCCCATGGTGTTTTTAAAACCGCTTCAGAGTTCAATTGCTGTGAAGGGAGAACTGGGGATGGATCAACCACCCTGTAGTTACTCCACTACTTCCGGCGCCGACAGACATGGCTGCCTCGCTTCGCGTTCCTAGGAAACTATGCAGTTTTTTGTTTTTTTACGTGTTATTTCTTACATTAGTACCCCAGGTCATCTTAGGTTTCATTACATACAGTCGAGACGAACTACTGAATATAAGATCAGCGTCAACTCACCATCAGTACGACCAAGAATATGTTTTTCGCGACGCGGATCCTGTGTTCTGCCTTACAAACAGGACAACGGAGCGGATCCCATGCAGCGACCCAAAAAAACGACTCCGAAAAAAAGGGAAACGAGGCGGTCTTCTGGTCAGACTCCGGAGACAGGCACACCGTGCACCACTCCCTAGCATTCTTCTTGCCAATGTCCAGTCTCTTGACAACAAGGTTGATGAAATCCGAGCAAGGGTAGCATTCCAGAGGGACATCAGAGACTGTAACGTTCTTTGCTTCACGGAAACGTGGCTCACTGGAGAGACGCTATCCGAGGCGGTGCAGCCAACGGGTTTCTCCACGCATCGCGCAGACAGAAACAAACATCTTTCTGGTAAGAAGAGGGGCAGGGGCGTATGCCTTATGGCTAACGTGTGATGAAAGAAACATACAGGAACTCAAATCCTTCTGTTCACCTGATTTAGAATTCCTCACAATCAAATGTAGACCGCATTATCTACCAAGAGAATTCTCTTCGATTATAATCACAGCCGTATATATCCCCCCCCCCCAAGCAGACACATCGATGGCTCTGAATGAACTTCATTTGACTCTTTGCAAACTGGAAACCATTTATCCGGAGGCTGCATTCATTGTAGCTGGGGATTTTAACAAGGCTAATCTGAAAACAAGACTCCCTAAATTTTATCAGCATATCGATTGCGCAACCAGGGGTGGAAAGACCTTGGATCATTGTTACTCTAACTTCCGCAACGCATATAAGGCCCTGCTCCGCCCCCCTTTCGGAAAAGCTGACCACGACTCCATTTTGTTAATCCCTGCCTACAGACAGAAACTAAAACAAGAGGCTCCCACGCTGAGGTCTGTCCAACGCTGGTCCGACCAAGCTGACTCCACACTCCAAGACTGCTTCCATCACGTGGACTGGGACATGTTTCGTATTGCGTCAGACAACAACATTGACGAATACGCTGATTCGGTGTGCGAGTTCATTAGAACGTGCGTTGAAGATGTCGTTCCCATAGCAACGATTAAAACATTCCCTAACCAGAAACCGTGGATTGATGGCAGCATTCGCGTGAAACTGAAAGTGCGAACCACTGCTTAAATCAGGGCAAGGTGTCTGGTAACATGACCGAATACAAACAGTGCAGCTATTCCCTCCGCAAGGCTATCAAACAAGCTAAGCGTCAGTACAGAGACAAAGTAGAATCTCAATTCAACGGCTCAGACACGAGGCATGTGGTAGGGTCTACAGTCAATCACGGACTACAGGAAGAAATCCAGCCCAGTCACGGACCAGGATGTCCTGCTCCCAGGCAGACTAAATAACTTTTTTGCCCGCTTTGAGGACAATACAGTGCCACTGACACGGCCTGCAACGAAAACATGCGGTCTCTCCTTCACTGCAGCCGAGGTGAGTAAGACATTTAAACGTGTTAACCCTCGCAAGGCTGCAGGCCCAGACGGCATCCCCAGCCGCGCCCTCAGAGCATGCGCAGACCAGCTGGCCGGTGTGTTTACGGACATATTCAATCAATCCCTATACCAGTCTGCTGTTCCCACATGCTTCAAGAGGGCCACCATTGTTCCTGTTCCCAAGAAAGCTAAGGTAACTGAGCTAAACGACTACCGCCCCGTAGCACTCACTTCCGTCATCATGAAGTGCTTTGAGAGACTAGTCAAGGACCATATCACCTCCACCCTACCTGACACCCTAGACCCACTCCAATTTGCTTACCGCCCAAATAGGTCCACAGACGATGCAATCTCAACCACACTGCACACAGCCCTAACCCATCTGGACAAGAGGAATACCTATGTGAGAATGCTGTTCATCGACTACAGCTCGGCATTCAACACCATAGTACCCTCCAAGCTCGTCATCAAGCTCGAGACCCTGGGTCTCGACCCCGCCCTGTGCAACTGGGTACTGGACTTCCTGACGGGCCGCCCCCAGGTGGTGAGGGTAGGCAACAACATCTCCTCCCCGCTGACACACTCCCCGCTGAACACCTCCTCCCATCTCCACCCACGACTGCGTGGCCACGCACGCCTCCAACTCAATCATCAAGTTTGCGGACGACACAACAGTGGTAGGCTTGATTACCAACAACGACGAGACGGCCTACAGGGAGGAGGTGAGGGCCCTCGGAGTGTGGTGTCAGGAAAATAACCTCACACTCAACGTCAACAAAACAAAGGAGATGATTGTGGACTTCAGGAAACAGCAGAGGGAACACCCCCCTATCCACATCGATGGAACAGTAGTGGAGAGGGTAGCAAGTTTTAAGTTCCTCGGCATACACATCACAGACAAACTGAATTGGTCCACTCACACAGACAGCATTGTGAAGAAGGCGCAGCAGCGCCTCTTCAACCTCAGGAGGCTGAAGAAATTTGGCTTGTCACCAAAAGCACTCACAAACTTCTACAGATGCACAATCGAGAGCATCCTGGCGGGCTGTATCACCGCCTGGTACGGCAACTGCTCCGCCCTCAACCGTAAGGCTCTCCAGAGGGTAGTGAGGTCTGCACAACGCATCACCGGGGGCAAACTACCTGCCCTCCAGGACACCTACACCACCCGATGTCACAGGAAGGCCATAAAGATCATCAAGGACATCAACCACCCGAGCCACTGCCTGTTCACCCCGCTATCATCCAGAAGGCGAGGTCAGTACAGGTGCATCAAAGCTGGGACCGAGAGACTGAAAAACAGCTTCTATCTCAAGGCCATCAGACTGTTAAACAGCCACCACTAACATTGAGTGGCTGCTGCCAACACACTGACACTGACTCAACTCCAGCCACTTTAATAATGGGAATTGATGGGAAATGATGTAAATATATCACTAGCCACTTTAAACAATGCTACCTTATATAATGTTACTTACCCTACATTATTCATCTCATATGCATACGTATATATACTGTACTCTATATCATCGACTGTATTCTTATGTAATACATGTATCACTAGCCACTTTAACTATGCCACTTTGTTTACATACTCATCTCATATGTATATACTGTACTCGATACCATCTACTGTATCTTGCCTATGCTGCTCTGTACCATCACTCATTCATATATCCTTATGTACATATTCTTTATCCCCTTACACTGTGTACAAGACAGTAATTTTGGAATTGTTAGTTAGATTACTTGTTATTACTGCATTGTCGGAACTAGAAGCACAAGCATTTCGCTACACTCGCATTAACATCTGCTAACCATGTGTATGTGACAAATAAAATTTGATTTGATTTGACAATAATGACCAAAATGTCAGAGGTGAAAAGAAGAATACAAATATTCCCAAACATGTATCCTGTATACAACAGGGCACTAAAGTAATACTGAAGAAAAAAAACACAGCAAAGTAATACAAGTTTTGTCTGAATTTCAAAGCCTGATGTTTGGGACATATCCAATCCATCACTGAGTTAACTGCCTCCTTATTTTAAAGCATGGTGGAGGCTGCATGGTATGGGTATGCTTGGCATCGGCAAAAACAGACACTTTTAGGATAAAAAGAAACGAGACGGAGCTAAGCACATTACAAAATCCTAGAGGAAAACCTGCTTCAGTCTGCTTTCCACCAGACACTGGGAGATTAATTCACCATTCAGCAGGACAATAACTTACAACACAAGGCTAGCTAGTAACGTTAGCATATCAAACATTAACCTTTAACACTCATGCAAGTATTAAAAGTACAGTTTCAGCATTTTTAAAGTTTCTTGAGATCAAACCAGGCTTCATTAAACTGTAGAAGGTAAATGCAAAATTGCGACTGAAATGTTGATAATTCCCCTGTTTATCAGCTTCTTGCTGCAAGCTTCTTGCTTGGACGGTGGCTCAAAGCAGCCAAGGGGGGAAAACACCCTTTTTAACACTAGAACTGCTAAAGAACTCATATCAAACTTTATTTGTCACATGCGCCGAATACAACAAGTGAACAGTCGTGGCCAAAAGTTTTGAATGACACAAATATAAATTTTCACAAAGTCTGCTGCCTCAGTTTGTATGATGGCAATTTACATATACTCCAGAATGTTATGAAGAGTGATCAGATGAATTGCAATTCATTTCAAAGTCCCTCTTTGCCATGCAAATGAACTGAATCCCCCAAAAACATTTCCACTGCATTTCAGCCCTGCCACCTAATGGTACAGCTGACAACATGTCAGTGATTCTCTTTAACACAGGTGTGAGTGTTGACAAGGACAAGGCTGGAGATCACTCTGTCATGCTGATTTGAGTTCGAATAACAGACTGGAAGCTTCAAAGGAGGGTGGTGTTTGGAATCATTGTTCTTCCTCTGTCAACCATGGTTACCTGTAAGGAAACACGTGCCGTCATCGTTGCTTTGCACAAAAAGGGCTTCACAGGCAAGGATATTGTTGCCAGTAAGATTGCACCTAAATCAACCATTTATCGATCATCATGAACTTCAAGGAGAGCGGTTCAATTGTTGTGAAGAAGGCTTCAGGGCACACAAGAAAGTCCAGCAAGCGCCAGGACCGTCTCCTAAAGTTGATTCAGCTGAGGGATCGGGGCACCACCAGTACAGAGCTTGCTCAGGAATGGCAGCAGGCAGATGTGAGTGCATCTGCACGCACAGTGAGGCAAAGACTTTGGAAGATGGCCTGGTGTCATGAAGGGCAGCAAAGAAGCCACTTCTCTCCAGGAAAAACATCAGGGACAGACTGATATTCTGCAAAAGGTACAGGGATTGGACTGCTGAGGACTGGGGTAAGGTTATTTTCTCTGATGAATCCCCTTACCTTTTGTTTGCGGCATCCGGAAAAAAGCTTGTCCGGAGAAGGTGAGCGCTACCATCAGTCTTGTGTCATGCCGACAGTAAAGCATCTTGAAACCATTCATGTGTTGGGTTGCTTCTCAGCCAAGGGAGTGGGCTCACTCACAATTGTGTCAAAGAACACAGCCTTGTTAAAAGAATGGTACCAACACATCCTCAGAGAGCAACTTCTCGCAACCATCCAGGAACAGTTTGGTGACGAACAATGCCTTTTCCAGCATGATGGAGCACCTTGCCATAAGGCGAAATTGATAACTAAGTGGCTCGGGGAACAAAACATCAATATTTTGGGTCCATGGCCAGGAAACTCCCCAGACCATAATCCCATTGACAACTTGTGGTCAATCCTGAAGAACCCGGTGGACAAACAAAAACCCACAAATTCTGACAAACTCCAAGCATTGATTATACAAGAATGGGCTGCCATCAGTCAGGATGTGGCCCAGAAGTTAATTTACAGCATGCAAATATTGAGTCTTTGCATCAACTTCATGTAATTGTCAATAAAAGCATTTGACACTTATGAAATGCTTGTAATTATACTTCAGTATTCCATAGTAACACCTGGCAAAAATATCTAAAGACACTGAAGCAGCAAACTTTGGAAATTAATATTTGTGTCATTCTCAAAACTTTTGGCCACGACTGTAGACCTTATCGTGAAATGCTTGCTTACTTAACCAATGGTGCAGTTCAAGAAGAGTTAAGAAAATATTTACCAAATAAACTAAAGTAAAAACTTTTTGACTGCTCATGAATTTATTTTATTACTCTGCCATTTTTAAAGACCTGGAGTTATAACCAGTTTTAGGAGGGAATGTCATTCTTTTAATGGTCCCCCCCCCTCTTGCCCCGAGAACAAGCTGGTGACAATGCTACGGGTCAATTATTATCAGCACAAAATGTAATCACAGAGAGCAGCAGGCCCTACATCTCAAGAAATCAACAACCATCGGCAACACACTCACCTGCTTTCATTGTTTATGTGACATGGACATGCTACAGCACAGGGACTGTACTGTGGCTGAGGCACACAGGGAGCAAGGAGACACTGCCTGGGATCTGTCTGATGAGCTGGAAGCATTCATTTCAATCCTGCATGTCCGTGAAGCATTCGGTGGAAAGAGTGTGTACCTAAAATATGGAAGGCTTCTGGTCAGACATGTATGGGATACTTTTCTTTGGAGAAACCATGTCACGGGATGGCTTCAAGAGAGATCATGCGTTGCCTCAGTTTTGATGACATAGAACAGTTGAACAAAGAATTGATTGAACAGTTGAATGTTTTTGTTTTTAAATATAGCCTACAGCGACGACAACTAATAAATGCCATTTAAAAAAAATAAAAATGTAAGTATTCTGTTAACACCATGAGTACAACCAAATTATTATTTTAGCGATAGCATATGAAATGTATTAATTACACTGAGAATGTTGCAGTCAGAATGACTGCTCATTAGCTGGAAAGGGGGTCCCTCGAGGCCCAGCAGTTCTAGTGTTAAAGATGCGGCAACAATTTCAGAATGCAACTCAATAAACAAGTCTCAAATATTATGAAAAATGCCAATACATTTCAGCTGTTTGAAGAACATTGCTCTGCTATTAGTATTTTTACAATATGAATGTTCGGCTTAACGAGACAATTATTTTTGCACTGCGCTGCTTAGAGGGGAGCCACTATCGGGCAAGTGCTGTGTGCGACCTCCGGAGTTAGCGTTTGAGACGTCAGAAATACAGTAATCTCTGAAATTTCTAATTTAGGCATCTGTGTCCAAGAAAGCAAATTTTCTTTCTCTTTCGCCCTCTCTCTACGTCTGTCCCCCTCATTCTCTCTCAGGTTGTTGAACTCTCTGTTTTTGTCACTTTTTTCCCTACTGTCTTTCTCCCGCTCTCTTAAAATAGGAAAAGCACACATCTGAGGTTACTTGTTGCAGGTGCGTGGGAATTCTATGATGATAATTCAATAGAAAAAAAATAACTTGCGAACTGCGCTTGCCGGTGTCAATTATGTTTATTTAGCTTATGTATGCATTAGAGGTCGACCGATTTTAATCGGAATGGCCAATTTCTTTTAATTAGGGCCGATTTCAGGTTTTCATAACAATCGGAAATCTGTATTTTTGGACACCGATTTGGACTATTATTATTGTTCTTTTTTTTTTTTTACACCTTTATTTAACTAGGCAAGTCAGTTAAGAACACATTCTTATTTTCAATGACGGCCTAGGAACGGTGGGTCAACTGCCTTGTTCAGGGGCAGAACGACATATTTTTACCTTGTCAGCTCGGGGATTCAATCTTGCAACCTTACAGTTAACTAGTCCAACGCTCTAACCACCTGCCTCTCATTGCACTCCACAAGGAGCCTGCCTGTTACGCGAATGCAGTAGAAGCCAAGGTAAGTTGCTAGCTAGCATTAAACATATCTTTATAAAAAACAATCAATCAATCAATCATAATCACTAGTTAACTACACATGGTTGATATTAGTAGTTTATCTAGAGTGTCCTGCGTTGCATATAATCGATGCAGTGTGCATTCGCAAAAAAAGGATTGTCATTGCTCCATCGTGTACCTAACCATAAACATCAATACCTTTCTTAAAATCAATACACAAGTAAATATTTTTAAACCTGCATATTTAGTTAATATTGCCTGCTCACATTAATTTATTTTAACAAGGAGAATTGTGTCTCTTCTCTTGCAACAGAGTCAGGGTATATGCAGCAGTTTGGGCTGCCTGGCTCGTTGCGAACTGTGTGAAGACTTTCTTCCTAACAAAGACAGCCAACTTCGCCAAACGGGATGATTTAACAAAAGCGATTTTGCGAAAAAAGCACAATCGTTGCACTGAACCTAACCATAAACATCAATGCCCTTCTTAAAATCAATACACAGAAGTACATATTTTTAAACCTGCATATTTAGCTAAAAGAAATCCAGGTTAGCAGGCAATATTAACCAGGAGAAATTGTCACTTCTCTTGCGTTCATTGCTCGCAGTTAGGGTATATGCAACAGTTTGGGCCGCCTGGCTTGTTGCGAACTAATTTGCCAGAGTTTTACTTAATTGTGACACATTGAAGGTTGTGCAATGTAACAGCAATATTTAGACTTATGGATGCCACCCGTTAGATAAAATACGGAACGGTTCCGTATTTCACTGAAAGAATAAACGTCTTGTTTTCGAGATGATAGTTTCCGGATTCGACCATATTACCCAAGGCTTGTATTTCTGTGTATTATGTTATAATTAAGTCTATGATTTGATAGAGCAGTCTGGCTGAGCGATGGTAGGCAGCAGCAGGCTCGTACGCATTCATTCAAACAGCACTTTCGAGCATTTTGCCTGCAGCTCTTCGCAATGCTTCAAGCATTGCGCTGTTTATGACTTCAAGCCTATCAACTCCCGAGAATAGCCTGGTGTAACCGATGTGAAATGGCTAGCTAGTTAGCGGGGTGCGCGCTAATAGCATTTCAATCGGTGACGTCACTCGCTCTGAGACTTGCTCTGCAAGGGCCGCGGCTTTTGTGGAGCGATGGGTAACGATGCTTCGAGGGTGGCTGTTGTCAATGTGTTCCTGGTTCGAGCCCAGGTAGGGGCGAGGAGAGGGACGGAAGCTATACTGTTACACTGGCAATACTATAGTGCCTATAAGAACATCCAATAGTCAAAGGTATATGAAATACAAATGGTTTAGAGAGAGAGTCCTATAATTCCTATAATAACTACAACTTAAAACTTCTTACCTGGGAATGTTGAAGTCTCATGTTAAAAGGAACCACCAGCTTTCATATGTTCTCATGTTCTGAGCAAGGAACTTAAACGTTAGCTTTTTTACATGGCACATATTGCACTTTTACTTTCTTCTCCAACACTGTTTTTGCATTATTTAAACCAAATTGAAAATGTTTCATTATATATCTGAGGCTAAATTGATTTTGACGTATTATATTAAGTTAATAACAATACTTAACACTTATTTTGTCATTATTACAAATAAATAAAAATTGGCCTATTTAAAAAAATATTAATAATATATATATTTATTAATAATATATATATTTATTAATAATATATATAATAATAATATATATAATTGTTTTTTATTATCGGTATCGTTTTTTTTGGTCCTCCAATTATCGGTATCGACGTTGAAAAATCATAATCGGTCGACCTCTAGTATGCATGGCCTTTTTAGAGCTTTGCTCTCTTTCTCTCGCTCTTTATCTTCTGTCTCCCTCTCATTCTTTTTTAGTTTCTCTCGCTCTCTCTCTGAAGAACAGTTTCTTTGCCTCTTCTGTTTCAATCTCGCGTTCTATTAATGAAGCCTCTCTGTGTCTCTAGTGTGTTCTACAGTCGTCCTTCCTCCCCCAAGAGTGACTCTGAGCTGCTGGTGAAGCCTCAGGAGTCCTCAGGGCCTCAGATGCAGTGGAACTGGGGTGGCTTTCCAAAGGTAGGATATAACAGGGTAGTACAGGTGCCGTAACAGAGCGTACAGGTGTCATAAGTTGATGTAGAAAGTTTGTACTGAAGAAATTCATAACCACACTGCTTTGTTTTCCCTGCTCCCGCTAGATGTGTTTGGCGGAGAGGGGGATGGTGGAGGTGCAGCGCGTCTCCCCTGGCATCCACTGCTCGGACAGCTCCCACTTCCGCACCATCCAGTGGCAGGACTCCTTCGACATGGGCCAGGAGCCCGGTTTCAGCTGTGGCCGAGCGAACAGTAGTGTAACGGTGGTGGTCAGGCCCAAGCCCAGGACCGGACCAGCGGTCCCACACACAGAGACTTCCCCCATAGACCTGGAGAGAACCTCTATGAGAAGCTCCAGCCCATATCACCCCACTGCAGAGCCACTGACTTTAGCATCATTAGCGATGGCTAGCATAGACTCTTCCCAGGCTCCAGGGCATACAAAAACGCAGCCCCAAGTAGAGACCCTGCAGTTAGGGGAGGAGGGAGCCAAGGAGTCTGCATCCAACCTGGAGCTGAAAGAGGCAAGATCCTCCCTGGCTAACATAGTTAGCATTGCTAATGGAGGAAATACTGATAGCCTAGCTAGCGAAGGAAGCATAGGCGATGTTGAATGTGTAGCTAACACAGTTAGCCTAATTGAAAACGACTGCATAGACACACCCATCCCACCCAAAAAGGGTAGCAAAGCTGGCACAACCAGCACAGACAGGCTAGCTAGCAACAGGATAGATACTTTAGCAAACACTGCTAGCTTACCTGACGCTGCTAGCTTAGCCAATGCAGCAGGTCCCAACATTTTCACAGAGTCTCTCGATAGGATAAAACACCCAGACCAGCACAGTGCCTTACCAGAAACCAATGGACAGGGGTTTGCAGAAGGAGTCATCGTAAGTGAGAGCAACAGCGGGATCAAGCCCTGCACTGAGGGAGGGGAGGAGATGGAGATAAAATCTGTTATGCCAGACAGAGCCACAGAGGGCTCCCTGACCAATCAGGCTGCGGAGAGTATTGGAGTGACAGACATGGGAGCCACTGAGGCTCTGGGGGAGGAGCATTCTGGCTCAGCAGTCACAACGGGCAAAGCACAGCACCGAGACAAGAAGAAAGGTGAGAACTCTGGGAGAAACATATCTACCCATACTCAATTCCAAATGAACACCTAGTCTCACTCCCAAACCCTAGGCACTTATCCCTTAGATCTGCAGGGATTTGACGGGTATAATCATTATGTTAATAGATTCAAGAGGATTTGTGTTGTTTTTGACCTGACTTTGAATTGTGTGGTGGTTCTCTGTGCTCAGTCTCTGTGCTGCTGTGCTGTGTGAACACAGGTAAACGCAGTCAGCACCTAGGACCCTCCGACATCTACCTGGACGACCTGTCTAACCTTGACCCAGAGGTGGCAGCTCTCTACTTCCCGCCTAAAGGGTAAAGGGCTCCCTGCTCTGATTTCTTTCTTTCCCCCCTCGCTCAATGTAATCAGTGTTCATACATGATAAGTAGGAGCCCAGATTCCACTATAGATCTACTTAAAGTTAGAACGGACATTGCTCTTAATCCACAGTTTTTCATACCACTTTATAATTTTTTTTTTACATTAAGTTTTGGTGTCTCCCGTGGTTAAATATTAATGGAGGTCAACAGGCAATAGATTTCATAATATGCAGCCCAAAATATGTCACCTTTCCCCCACTCTGACCCAAGTTCCTAGTTGGCATGCCTTCCGCAATCCACACTTACTCAGTGTAAAGGACGACACACATCGATGAACTCTGTGTGGATAATGTAGAAGGATGCATTCCCTAAACTAATCATGAGAAATTGTATCTTATCTTAGGCTTGACTGTCCTCACAAGGCAGGTCACACTGCTAGGGACTCGGCATAAGATATCAGTGTTTTTCAAAGTTCTAAATATCAGAGTAAGAAATTGACGGACTCTATAAAAGCTCCAACCAATTTTATTCACCCCAAAGGGTTGAACAGACAAAGAACATATTCATACAAGCCCTGATATTTAACCCTTTCTCCTACACTGAGCCCCTCCTTACACATCTGAACAGCCAATACACCTCTGTTGCTATCCAGAAGATTAGTGATATATATTCTTCCTCACTTCATCTAACCTGACCGCTGCCCAAATTCCTCACTCCTCCCCAACTCAGGCGGTCATTGTGATTGGTACCAGACTGTTTCTCTTCTCCTCCCATAGGATCCCTGATGGCTAACAATAACATATGCTGACATAATGTAAACGTTATACATGACCCTTTCTCCCTTAGTGAAATAAGTATATTAAGTCAAGAAATCAGAACCTCTCAGTCTTATTGATCCCATTGTTAAATACCAATCGGATCTGTCACTCATTCTATTTACAGTCAATTCCTGGGACAGTTTTCATAAAGTTTCTCAGAGTAGGAGTGCTGATCTATGGTCCATTTGAACTTTTTGATCATAATGAACAAGATCACATGGAAAAACTTGTGTTATGGCTTTACATCCCCTGCTATAATGTGGATAATCAGGGATTCCCCAGGGTAGGTGTTTATTAGGCCCCTTGCTTTTTAAAAATTGTTACTAACGACATGCCACTGACTTTGAGTAAAGCCAGGGTGTCTATGTATGCGCATGACTCAACACTATACACAGCGACTGAAATGACTGCAACACTCAACAAAGAGCTGCAGTTAGTTTCAGAGTGGGTGGCAAGCAATAAGTTAGCCCTAAATATTTCTAAAACTAAAAGCATTGTATTTGGAAAAAACACTCACTAAACCCTAAACCTCAACTAAATCTTGTAATAAATTATGTGGAAATTGAGCAAGTTGAGATGACTAAACTTCTTGGAGTAACCCTAGATTGTTAACCGTCATGGTCAAAACATACTGATGCAGTAGTAACTAAGATGGGGAGAAGTCTGTCTATAATAAAGTGATGCTCTGCCTTCTTAACAACACTATCAACAAGGCAGGTCCTACAAGCCCTAGTTTTGTTGCACCTTGTCTACTGTTAAGTCGTGTGGTCAGGTGCCACAAAAACAGGATTTTGGCTCAGAGCAGGGCAGCACGGTTGGCCCTTGGATGTACACAGAAAGCTAATATTAATAATATACATGTCAATCTCTCCTGGCTGAAAGTGTAGGAGAGATTGACTTCATCACTGCTTGTATTTATGGGAGGTGTTGAATGCACCGAGCTTGTCTGTCTAAACTACTGGCACACAGCTCGGACACCGACGCATACCCCACAAGACATGCCACAAGAGGTCTCTTCACAGTCCCCAAGTCCAGAACAGACTATTGGGGGCACACAGTACTACATGGAACTCTATTCCACATTAAGTAACTGACACAATCAGTCAAATTAGATTTTAAAAAGACCTTATGGAACAGCAGGGACTGTGAAGCAAGAAACATTGGCACACACACGATAACATACGCACTATACATACACTTATTTAGTACTGTAGATATGTGGTAGGGGCCTGAGGGCACACAGTGTGTTGTGAAACCTGTGAATGTATTGTAATGTTATAAAAATTGTATAAACTGCCTTCATTTAGCTGGACCCCAGATAGAATGGGGATCCATAATAAATACATGAACTAGGGGGACCCCGATCCTTGATCAACACTCCTACTCTGAGAAGCTTTAAGAAAACGGCCCATGATAAATGCAACAGCTTGGAACTAGTATTTTCACCCATTGTAATTATGAAATGGTAGCGTTAGATTCTGAATTATTATTTGGAAGCAGGTTTTGGGGTCACTTCCATTTTTAACTCTGGCAAAGTAAACTCAAAGGCATAGAGGTAGACCATTTTCCCTCTACTCTCCATTTAGTGAGACAGAAGGGAGCTCGCGGCAGGGTGCTGAGCAAGGGTCTGGGTCTGGTAACCAGTCTCCCCAGTCGGTGGGCAGCGGGGCCATGGACAGCGGAACAGAGTACCTGTCAGACTCCACCTCCGACCACATGGATGTCAGCATGTCCCTCTGCGGCCGCACCGGCCACACCAGCCACATCAACAAAGGTGTGTGTGTGTGTGACAGAGTGTGAGAGAGAGGGAGTTATTGGAAGTACTGTATGTATATTTTCCTTCCATGAGACAGCTGTGCATGTCTCATGGAAGGGCACATTTCCTTCACTCTTTGCTGCTCCTAATGATGGTATTTCTGAAGCTTGTGAGTAAACAATGAAGACAGTATTTATTTAATCTAAAAATGACTAAGTATGGGATAATCAATAAGGGGCTATGTGTCCTGTGGAAAATAATGCATGACATGAAAGTGTGTGCCACGAAGCACTATCAGAATTGCATTTTCCACAGAAGGCATTGGGCCCTGAATTGATTATCCCACCTATTGCACAGCTATAATTTAGCACATTTGCTGCTAGAAATTTGTTAATTTGCCGGCAGAAATGTGTTCAACATCCACTGAAGTAGCGAGCAGGTTTACTAGATAGCTACAATAGTTGCCTTTGTAACCAAACAGACTTGCTAGCTTATCTCACCAAAACGTCAGTCCTGCTAGCTTGCTACTATGAAAATTTAATTCAACAATGCCAATAATATATTCATTTTGACTTTTGCTTTCAAAAGAATGAACTTCATAGCGATTGAATATTGCCATGCATTATTTAAGCAATAAGGCCTGAGAACCCGGGGCCTAAGAACAGCCCTTAGCCGGGAGGTATCACACGATAATCCCCGAGTTTGAGGGCCTTATTGCTTAAATTATTACAACATATTTTCATTAAAAACATTTTAACGAGTAGATTCATTTTTACATTCTGAAGTTGCTACCCAAGCGGCCTGACTGTTACTTATTTTCTGTTGTTTTGACAGTTGTTCATTCTATTCATTCGACGTTGCTATGCTAAACAAATCATTGGCATGCAGCTAGCTAGCAGAGGTTCAATGATGATGAGCTACAAGTACTTCAATAAATGATTTAATAAATATCGAAAAGGCCTACATAGGCATCAACTATTACAGTTGGCGAGTCCGAGCTAACCAAGCCAGTTGATGTTAATAGTGATGTTTACATTGATGGCAAACGAGTGGTAGAGCTGTCCATGGTTCGACGTTGCTATTTTTAAACATATCATTGGCATATCAAGTTTGATTTGTCACAAACACATGGTTAGCAGATGTTAATGCGAGTGTAGCAAAATGCTTGTAGCTAGTTAACTTAGAGCCAGGCAGGTAGGTCTGTTTCAAACCAAATAGTAGCATGGGAAAATGTATGTGTAGATGCTTTTTCCCCAAGGGCGATAAAGTTTCTGAATTTTCCTTCTTGGGCTGTGGAATTATGACATTAACACGTCATGGTATTTTGTGGAAGTTGTCCCACGACTCCTGCATATCAACCAATCAGCATCCAGGATTTAAACAATCTGGTTTGTAATGGGAAATAATGCACACTCTCTAGAATGCCCTTCAAGACAAAAATATGAGTATTCATCAATGCCATTGTAGTCATGGGTTGCACCTCTGTCACTCAGTCGTGTCATTGCCATTGTTATCAAGGTTCTACAGACCCTCCAGCCACATTTGATATCAAAAAGTAGAATGAGGGCTAATGACTTTGAATGGGAGCTATGACTGTTTCGCCTAAATTACACTAATGGTTTGGAAATACAATGACATTGCTAAAGTAGGCAAATATTTTGTAGGAAACAGCTTTGCCATCATGTCATCAAGTTTACTTTAGACTGTTGGCAATGTTGTCATTAGCCATCAAAGCTTGTCAAAAAAAAGCTACAAATGCTAACTTTAGCTAGCTAAAGTCTGGTCTCCATCTAACCAAATGTTATACTGCAACTAAATTCTATCTGGGGACAGTGATGCCACAAGGTTTTGCTAGTAATAATTGACCTTTTAGATATGGCATCAGGTTTTCAAGCGATAGTAATGCACTTTAGACCAGATCTTTATCAGCACCTATTGAAAGATGTATTGAATAGAATGTTCAGTTGGCCTTCAGTTCTGAAACAAACGTTCAAAACAATGTTACGAAATGTACAGCCCATGAATAATGTGGTAACCTATGTTATTTTCTTATTTTTACGCATTTGTATTGATGAGACATTCTCTCTCTATTGCCATTTCCCTTTGTTCCAGATAAGTTTATGGAGCAAGTTGTGAACTACCAAGATTTGGTGAGCAACCCTGGACTTATCGAAGATCCAAATCTGGTTATCTGCATCAACTCAAAGTAAGTTCCATATATGGTAATGATATACAATACATCTGATCTTGTGGTTCTGCTGTGGTACTGTATGATTTGTATAGGTCTCTGTCAGTTGACTAATTAGGTGTTTTTGGTGCTCTTTTAGGTACTATAACTGGGCAGTAGCTGCCCCTATGGTCCTGTCAATGCAAGTCTTTCAAAAGAATCTACCAAAGGTATATCACCGATCTCTCACCAGTCTATACCTACTCCTTTGTAATACTTTTGAATGTATGAGTTAGAGGTCGACCGATTAAACGGAAGGCCCTTCATAGCAATCGGTAGCTTATTTTATGAAAAAACAATCAATCTTAACATGGTTGACGATATTACTAGTTTAACTAGCTTGTCCTGTGTTGCATATAATCAATGCAGTGCCTGAAATTGTGTCACTTTTGCTTGCGTTCAGTGTAAGCAGAGTCAGAGTATACAGTGCCTTGCGAAAGTATTCGGCCCCCTTGAACTTTGCGACCTTTTGCCACATTTCAGGCTTCAAACATAAAGATATAAAAGTGTATTTTTTTTGTGACGAATCAACAACAAGTGGGACACAATCATGAAGTTGAACGACATTTATGGGATATTTCAAACTTTTTTAACAAATCAAAAACTGAAAAATTGGGCGTGCAAAATTATTCAGCCCCCTTAAGTTAATACTTTGTAGTGCCACCTTTTGCTGCGATTACAGCTGTAAGTCGCTTGGGGTATGTCTCTATCAGTTTTGCACATCGAGAGACTGACATTTTTTCCCATTCCTCCTTGCAAAACAGCTCGAGCTCAGTGAGGTTGGATGGAGAGCATTTGTGAACAGCAGTTTTCAGTTCTTTCCACAGATTCTCGATTGGATTCAGGTCTGGACTTTGACTTGGCCATTAACACCTGGATATGTTTATTTTTGAACCATTCCATTGTAGATTTTGCTTTATGTTTTGGATCATTATCTTGTTGGAAGACAAATCTCCGTCCCAGTCTCAGGTCTTTTGCAGACACCATCAGGTGGCAAACTTTAAACAACACTTTTTATGGATATCTTTAAGAAATGGCTTTCTTCTTGCCACTCTTCCATAAAGGCCAGATTTGTGCAATATACGACTGATTGTTGTCCTATGGACAGAGTCTCCCACCTCAGCTGTAGATCTCTGCAGTTCATCCAGAGTGATCATGGGCCTCTTGGCTGCATCTCTGATCAGTCTTCTCCTTGTATGAGCTGAAAGTTTAGAGGGATGGCCAGGTCTTGGTAGATTTGCAGTGGTCTGATACTCCTTCCATTTCAATATTATCGCTTGCACAGTGCTCCTTGGGATGTTTAAAGCTTGGGAAATCTTTTTGTATCCAAATCCGGCTTTAAACTTCTTCACAACAGTATCTCGGACCTGCCTGGTGCGTTCCTTGTTCTTCATGATGCTCTCTGCGCTTTTAACGGACCTCTGAGACTATCACAGTGCAGGTGCATTTATACGGAGACTTACACACACAGGTGGATTGTATTTATCATCATTAGTCATTTATGTCAACATTGGATCATCCAGAGATCCTCACTGAACTTCTGGAGAGAGTTTGCTGCACTGAAAGTAAAGGGGCTGAATAATTTTGCACGCCCAATTTTTCAGTTTTTGATTTGTTAAAGTTTGAAATATCCAATAAATGTCGTTCCACTTCATGATTGTGTCCCACTTGTTGTTGATTCTTCACAAAAAAATACAGTTTTATATCTTTATGTTTGAAGCCTGAAATGTGGCAAAAGGTCGCAAAGTTCAAGGGGGCCGAATACTTTCGCAAGGCACTGTATGCAGCAGTTTGGGTCGCCTGACTCGTTGCAAACTGTGTGAAGACCATTTCTTCCTAACAAAGACTGTAATTAATTTGTCAGAATTTTACATAATTATGACATAACATGGAAGGTTCCGTATTTCACTGAAAGTATAAACGTTTTGTTTTCGAAATGATAGTTTACGGATTTGACCATATTAATGACCTGAGGCTCGTAGTTCTGTGTTTGTTATATTGTAAGAAAGTCTATGATTTGATAGAGCAGTCTGACTGAGCGGTGGTAGGCAGCAGCAGGCTCGTAAGCATTCTTTCAAACCACACTTTCCTCTGTTTGCCCGCAGCTTTTCACAATGCTTGAAGCACAGCGCTGTTTATGACTTCAAGCCTATCAACTCCCGAGATTAGGCTGGCAAAACTATAGTGCCAATAAGAACATCCAATCGTCAAAGGTCTATGAAATACAAATGGTATAGAGAGAAATAGTCCTATCATAACTACAACCTAAAACTTCTTAACTGGGAATATTGAAGACTCATGTTAAAAGGAACCACCAGCTTTCATATGTTCTTGTGTTCTGAGCAAGGAACTTAAACATGGCACATATTGCACTTTTACTTTCTTCTCCAACACTTAGTTTTTGCATTATTTAAACCAAATTGAACATTTATTTATTTGAGGCTAAGTTGATTTTGATCTATTATGTTAAGTTATAATAAGTGAATCAGTCGACCTCTAGTATGGGGAGTAGTATGCCAGGGAACACTGCAAGGGTGCGTTCAGTTTGATTCAACTTTTGCGTGACGGTTTGTACTGAATGACACGTTTCCTCAAAACGGTGTGCAGCGTTTTCAACAGCTTTTGAGGTACGTTTGCTCCCGTTTGGTGGGTGTGGCAAGGGGTGGCCCTAAGTTGTGGCACGATCAATATGTGTGTGTGTGACCATTTGAAATAGTCCCGTGTGACTCAGTTGGTAGTGCATGGCTCTTGCAATGCCAGGGTTGAGGGTTCGATTCCCACGGGGGACCAGTACGAAAATGTATGCACTCACTACTGTAAGTCGCTCTGGATAAGAGCGTCTGCTAAATGATTCAAATGTAAAATGTAGTAAACTCCTGCGGCACACCGTACACAAATGTCCTCTAGACCACCATAATTACAACGTTTTTCAATTGGTCCTTCAAAACAGTACTGTTTCCATTGAACAAAATTTTGCACACCGTTCTGTCATACTGAACGCACCCAAGGATAAGGAATGATAATTGGAAGGCAGGGAAAGTGGTGGCAGGTGTAATATATGACCTTTAACCTTGTGCTGTCTGTTTGTCTGTAGAGTGCCATTGACCAGCTGGTGAAGGATAAGATGCCCAAAAAGTCTGGCCGCTGGTGGTTCTCCTGGAGGAGGAAGGACATGGACACTAACCCAAACCAGGTAGCCTATCGCAGTGTTTTTCAATCCAGGCTAGGGCCGTGTTCAGTAGACACGAAACTGAAGAAAACTGTGAGGTACTATCTGAAATTGTTTTCTGTTGCAAAATGTTATGCTACGGTGTGGCCTAATGAACACGACCCAGGACTTCTGGGGACCCCCAGCCGTCGCACATACAGTTTGTCCCAGTCTAGCACCAGCACACAATTAATTTGACATTTTAGTTGGATTGGAATGTCTTCTTATTGAAGGATAATGGGTAAACCGCTGCTTAGCTTTTAATTTATAACAATATTTTTACTACAGCCTGGAGAGAATTCCAAGCAGGATCAAGAGAAGGCACAAGCAGAGACTGAAGAAGCCTCAGCCTCTGTTTCCGGTCACTCAACAACGATACTGTGAGTGATCACAGGCGCACATTGTTCCCCATGCGTAACTCAAATGCACGTTTTGCCTAAAAGAGTTCCATGAAAAATTAGAATTTGGCCTTTTGTGGTTTCTTTTAGCAGAATTGCTTGTCTATTCCATTAGCTATCTACCATATAGTGAGAAATAAGACCGCGTGCTAAAATAGTGTGTGACTGTATGTGTGACTGTCCAGGGCCACTCTCGATGACCTGACAAGCGACGAGGAGGCGGGCCTGGGCCGAGATGGCAGCCTATCATCAGAGACCTCCGAGACCATGACCACCGCCCAGTGTTTCAGCCAGATGTACCGGAAGTCCCTACGCCTCACTTCCGATCAGATAGTACGTCACCAGTGACACACACACACGACCACTACCTCATGATCCCGACCATGTGGTAATTTCCCTGCCCCCTCAGTAAGCCATCTTAACCTCGTGATTGTGTTGTGGCCAGGAGCGGTTGAACCTGCGGGAAGGGGCCAACAAGGTTGTGTTCAGCGTGACCACTCAGTACCAGGGCACCTGTCGCTGCGAGGCTGCCATCTACCTGTGGAACTGGGACGACCGCGTTGTCATCTCAGACATCGACGGCACCATCACCAAGTGAGCAGAATGTTTTCTCCAAGTACTACTGAATGCCTTTAGGGGTGGTTTATCACGATCGGAGCACAGTATGATGTGCGTGTGTACCCAAATACATTGGGGTCTGAAATTATTAACACCCATGATAAAGATGAACAGTAATGACTGTATAAAATAAATAATTAACTGAGCTATATTGTATGCTCCAAAATAATTGGGAAATGTATTTTATTCTAATCAATTGCTCAGAGAAAGAGGTTTTGTTTTAACAATTAAAACAAACTGTTCTCAGGCAAGGTAGCGGTCAAAAATATTGAAACTCCTAAAGATTCTGATAAAGTATAAAATGACTCAAGTAAGCTAGTATGACTCAAGTCAGCCAGTAAAATACTTGAGTACATTTTTAAAAGTATCTGGTTTTAAATGCACTCAAGTACAGTGGTGGGGAAATTATTGAATTGTCATGCTTAAAAAGTAAATGCTATACATTAAATTCCTTATATTAAGCAAACCAGATAGCACAATTTAAATGTTTTATTTACGGCGGACAGCTAGGGGCACACTCCAGCACTGACATAACTTAAACGCAGTATTTGTGTTTAGTGAGTCCACCAGATCAGAGGAAGAAGGGATGACAACGCGTTATATTGATAGGTGTGTGAATTGGACCATATTGTCCTGCCTGAGCATTCGAAATGTAACAAGTACTTTTGGGTGTCAGTGAAAATGTATGGGAGTAAAAAGTATATATTTTCTTTTGTAATGTAGTGGAGGAAAAGTACATATACCCCAAAAAAACAACTTGTTGTTTTGCCTCTGTACTCCAGCACATTTGAAATGATACAAAGTGCTCTCTGTCAGCTTTAATTTGAGGGTATTTTCATCCATATCAGGTCAACCGTTTAGAAATTACAGGACTTTCTGTACATAGCCCCCCCATTTTAGGGAACCAAAGTATTTGGGATATCCTTCTCTCATTCCGCACTAGAGACTCCTGTGGCGGGCCGGGTGCAGTGCACGCTGACCAGGTCGCTAGGTGTCTGGTGTTTTCTCCGACACATTGGTGCAGCTGGCTTCCAGGTTGGATGTGCGCTGTGTTAAGAATCAGTGCAGCTTGGTTGGTTTGTGTTTCGGAGGACGCATGGCTTTCGACCTTCGTCTCTCCCGAGCCCGTATGGGAGTTGTAGTGATGAGACTAGATAGTAACTACTAACAATTTGATACCACGAAAAAGGGGGTAAAATTCAAAAAATAAAAAAGAGTCCAAAGTTTAATATTTGGTCCCATTTTCCTAGCACGCAATGAACAGATCAAGCTTGTGACTCTACAAACTTGTTGGATGCATTTCCAGTTTCTTTTGGCTGTGTTTTGGAGTATTTTGTACCCAATAGAAATTAATGGTATTAATGAGTTGTGTCATTTTGGAGTCACTGTTATTGTAAATAAGAATATATGTTTCTAAACACTTCTACATTGTGGATGCTACCATGATTTTGGATAATCCTCAATAAATTGTGAATAATGATGAGTGAGAAAGTTAAAGATCCTACCCCCAAGACATGCTATCTTCCCCTGTTATTGGTAATGGTGGGAGTTAGCATGTCTTGGGGGTAGGATCTTTGATCTTCTAACTTTCTAAATGGTATTTGTCACATGCTTTGTAAACAACAGGTCTAGACTAACAGTGAAATGCTTACCTTCCCGACAATAAAGAATAACTAATACAATTTATTATAATAATAATAATAATAATAATAATAATAATAATAATAATAATAATAATAGGAAGAAAAAAATTGTAACACGGAATAAATATGCAATGATAGCTTTGCTATACATACATGGGGTACCAAGTCGATGTGCAGGGGTATGACAAAATTGAGGTAGGTATGTACACTACCGTTCAAAAGTTTGGGCTCACTTAGAAATTTCCAGCTACAATTAGTCATTTACAACATTAACAATGTCTACACTGTATTTCTGATCAATTTCATGTTATTTTAATGGACAAAGAAATTTGCTTTTCTTTCAAAAACAAGGACATTTCTAAGTGACCCCAAACTTTTGAACGGTAGTGTACATAGGGGTAAAGTGACTAGGCAACAGGATGGATAAATAGACTGTAGCAGCTGTGTATGTGATGATGAGTTTGTGTGTTATAGTATAAGTACACTACATGACCAAAAGCATGTGGACACCTGCTCCTCGAACATCTCATTCCAAAATCATGGGCATTAATATGGAGTTGGTCCCCCACTTTGCTGTTATAACAGCCTCCACTCTTCTAGGAAGGCTTTCCACTAGATGTTAGAAGTAGAACATTGCTGTGGGGACTTGCTTCCATTCAGCCACAAGCGTTAGTGAGGGCACTGATGTTGGGCAATTATGCCTGGCTCACAGTCGGTGTTCCAATTCATCCCAAAGGTGTTCGGTGGGGTTGAGGTCAGGGCTCTGTGCAGGCCAGTCAAGTTCTTCCACACCAATCTTGACAGACCATTTCTGTATGGACCTCGCTTTGTCATGCTGAAACAGGCCTTTCTCAAACTGTTGCCACAAAGTTGGAAGCACAATTGTCTAAAATTTGAATTATATGCTCTAGTGTGAAGATTTCCCTTTATTGGAACTAAGAAGCCTAGCCTGGACCATTATTCCTCCTCCACCAAACTTTACGGTTGGCACTATGCATTGGGACAGGTAGCATTCTCCAGATTCGTCCGTCTAACTGCCAGATGGGAACCGTGATTTATCACTCCAAAGAACTCGTTTCCACTGCTCCCGAGTCCAATGGCAGCGAGCTTTACACCACTCCAGACGACGCTTGGCATTGCACATGGTCATCTTAGGCTTGTGTGCGGCTGCTCGGCCATGGAAACCCATTTCATGAAGCTCCCAAATAACAATTATTGTGCTGATGTTGCTTCCAAAGGCAGTTTGGAACTTTATAGTGAGTGTTACAACTGAGGACAGGCGAGTTTTACGTGCTACGCACTTCAGCACTCGGCGGTCCCGTTCTGTGAGCTTGTGTGGCGTACCACTTCGTGGCTGCGCTGTGTTTTCCACTTCACAATAATAACACTTACAGGCAGCTCTAGCAGGGCAGACATTTGACAAACTGACTTGTTGGAAAGGTGGCATCATTATGACGGTGGCATGTTAAAAGTCACTGAGCTCTTCAGTTAGGCCATTCTACTGCCAATGTCTGTTTGTCTATGGAGATTGCATGGCTCTGTGCTCGATTTTTATACACCCGTCAGCAACGGTGTGGCTGAAATAGCCAAATCCACTCATTTTAAGAGGTGTCCACTTTACTTTTGTGTGTATTTATATATCTATATATGAGATAGATATATATCTCCTGAGGGGGAAGAGGTGTTGTCGTGCCCTATTCACGACTGTGCTGGTGAGTTTGGATCATGATAGGTCCTTTAGCTTTGTGGACACCAACGAACTTGAAGCTCTCGACCTGCTCCACTACAGCCCCATTAGTGTGAATAGGGGCGTGTTTGGCCCTCCCTATCCTGTAGTCCACATTAAGCTTCTTTGTCTTGCCCACATTGAGAGAGTGGTTGTTGTCCTGGCACCACACTGCCAGGTCTCTGACCACCACCTCCCTATAGGCCGTCTCATCGTCGTTAGTGATCAGGCCCACCACCGTGTCATTGGTAAACTTGATGATGGTGTTGGACGCAGTTGTGGGTGAACAGGGAGTAGAAGGGCTGCCTCTGGGGGTTGAACAGATCTCGGATGTCGGTAAGGCAGGCGACCTTAAACACCTCAGGCTTTTTCTCCACCACCTCTCTGTGCAGGGCAGAGAAGAAACTGCTGGGGGCCAGCAGCACAGGGCCCTTGGGGAGGACGGTGCCTTTGTCGTTCACCCATTGCAGGTAGCCCTTGGTGATATACACACCCGTTTGGTGCCCCCGCTTTGAAGGTCACTGTAGCGGAAGTTTACTCTTCCCACGCCACCTGGGGGTGGCCCGTCAGGAAGTCCAGGAGGGGACTAAGCACACACCCGTTTGGTGCCCCCGCTTTGAAGGTCACTGTAGCGGAAGTTTACTCTTCCCACGCCACCTGGGGGTGGCCCGTCAGGAAGTCCAGGATCCAGTTGCAGAGGGAGGTGTTTTGTCCCAGGGTCCTTAGCTTAGTCATGAGATTTGAGGGCACTATGGTGGTGAACGCTGAGCTGTAGTCTATGAACAGCATTCTCACATAGGTGTTCCTTTTGGCCAGGTGGGTAAAGGCAGTGTGGCATGCAATAGAGTTTGCATCATCTATTGATCTGTTTGGGCGATTTGCAAATTGGAGTGGGTCCAGGGTTTCTGGGATGATTGTGTTGATGTGAGCCATGACCAGCCTTTCAAAGCATTTCATGGCTACAGATGTGAGTGCTATTGAGCGATAGTCATTTAGACAGGTTACCTTGGCGTTCTTGGGCACAGCAACTATGGTGGTCTGCTTTAAACTTGTAGGTATTACTGACTGGGTCAGAGAGGTTGAAAATATAAGTGAAGACACTTGCCAGCTGGTCATGCTCAGTGTACTAGTCCTGCAGCCTTGTGAATGTTAACCTGTTTAAAGGTCGTACTAGTGGTTAAGAGCGTTGGCCCAGTAATCGCAAGGTTGTTGGTTTGAATCCCCAAGCCGACGAGGTGAAATATCTGTATTCCCTTGAGCAAGGCACTTAACCCTAATTGCTTCTGGATAAGAGCGTCTGCTAAATGACAAAAATATAACGTACATTTTTCACAATTCATTCAGGATGATCCTTAATGATGAGCAATTGGATTAGTATAAAATACTATAATTTTCCACTTTTTTTTTAATACACAATATATTTATTTTATATGGTCATTTTTGCTCATCTTTATCAAGGTGTCAATAATTTCGAACCTCAGTGTATATGTGTGTGTTCAGTGATGTACTTACTCTCTCCTTACTCGTCATAGGTCTGATGCTCTTGGGCATATCCTACCTCAGCTGGGGAAAGACTGGACGCACCAGGGCATCGCCCGACTCTACCACAAAATCCACCAGTAAGTGCCTACACTCACACCAGGGTCATGTTCAGTAGGGCACACTGCAGCAAAACTTTTTGAGACGAAAATGAGCATTTCTTATTGGACATGTCTTCTGTTTGATACATAATGAACATGAAGCAGCTTCATGATCCCCTCCATTTAACTTTTACTGTGCACGCATTGGTGCCGAAACACTTGTATGTGCCCAAAAGGGGTGACATTGTGACACATCCTGGTCTGAATATGCAATGCTGAGCTTCTCATTAGAAGCTGTTGATAACTGACAAGATTATTCTATATTTCTCTCCTGCACTCTCTCTCCCCTTGCTCTTTCTCACTTTCTCTCTCCCTCCTAGGAACGGCTACAAGTTCCTGTACTGTTCGGCGCGGGCCATCGGCATGGCCGATATCACCAAGGGCTACCTGCAGTGGGTGAACGACAAAGGCACCGTCCTCCCCAAGGGCCCTGTGCTGCTGGCCCCCAGCAGTTTCTTCTCTGCCCTGCACAGAGAGGTGGTGGAGAAAAAGCCTGAGGTGTTTAAGGTCGCCTGCCTTACCGACATCCGAGATCTGTTCAACCCCCAGAGGCAGCCCTTCTACGCAGCCTTCGGTAACAGGACCAATGTAAGCCACACACGTACAGTACTAACACAGGCCTTGTCCCGTTCCCCAACTTGCGTCCTCTGAGAAATTAGGGAGTTTTATAGTATTTCAAATTGTGAAAATGTTGTGTGCTTTAAATGCCAGGATGTCATACTCATTTCGGCTTTTTTATCTTGTACGAATTCACTATTAAGGAAGAGAATCATCTTTCCAGACCCACGTGTCTTTGACCACAGCTGGTAATCAGCTGATAGGCAAATAAGGGGATGGGCTGTACCAAAATGAACCAATGGCGGGAAACAACGTGCACGTTAGACCATGCATTGTCAGTATTGGTGAGCCTAGTATGTTGACAGGGCTCGACATTTACCGCTTTTCCGGGACAAGTAAAAAAATATATATATACAAAATTCGGACAACTGAAATCTATATTCTGCTTGTCCAACAAGTTTTAAAAAATTACAATATCAAACAATTACTCCGATCAATTGAACACCCTTCTCTCATTCTCTGCAGAGTGCATTGGAGTATAATTATTGTATCGCGCGTGTGCCAGTGCAAGGGGGCTGTTGCTCGAGGAGAGCTAGGGACATTTCAGCAGTAGTTAGCCTATGAAATAATAACACACAACAGACGAACTAGATGGCCAATTCAAAACATATCGTGTAGTCTGGCAAATGTATTTGGGTAGTTGGCTGTTCAGCTATTTGCTTGTGTTAATGTCATTGTTATGTCCTATGCCCTAAAAAAAAGCACTTGTGAATAACCGCAAATGGCACACGCAGCTGAACGGGTGCGTTCATAAAACCAATGCAACATAGCCTACTTCGGTTGTAAAACAGTCTCTCAAGTGCTCAATATCGGGAGTTGAGAAAAACATCTGACAGCGTTGGAAAACATAGATTCCCCTCAATTCGATATTGGCCATGTAATTTTGACAACGTTATAGAATGTTCTTAGAATAGCCTAATTGACAAATGGCTCCCATGCTATCAATAGATCTCCCCTAAAACCTGAATTGAGAGACATCTGTGAAAGGTTTGTCTTAAAGTGGCAGTGTTGTATTTTGAGACAGACTTGAATGCAATTTTTGTCTGATTCTCTGTATGGCAATAATAATAATAAATATTTGTTTTATTTGTTTATTTAGTGGTTCCTTTCAACATACAACACAATTGTCAGTCACTTTTTTTGGCCCATGGTGTTACAGACCATTTTTCTATTTTTGGAAAAGTGACTTGATCTTTCAGACAAGTAAAAACTCAAACTTTTTTTTTTAATGTCAAACCCTGGTTGATATTAGCTGCTTACTGTGTGTCAGTTCGGACACACACACACCTCTGACTCATGTTCTATTTGTTTGACCTGTGTTTCTAAATCCATTCCCTGGGTGATGGATTGAGGTGTTTCTAATATATTTGAGATAAAGTTTGAGTTGAGTGTTGTTATTTCAGGATGCCTATGCCTATAAGAAGGTGGGTGTCCCTGACACCAGGATCTTCACTGTGAACCCCAAAGGAGAGCTCATTCAAGAGAAGACCAAAGGGAACAAGTCATCGTAAGTGTACCACCCAACCGAGAAGAGTGACCGTGGTCAGTCAACTCCTCATAAGTGCACTTTGGATAAGTGCACACTCGACACATGCTGTACAATTTTCCCAGTCCCAATTTAATTACATTCTTTAAAAAAAGATTGCTCATAATAACTGCATGTTCTGGTTTAGAGCATGCTGTGTCATGTCGGTTCCAATTCGCTGAATATAAAGTATCAGTTGACTCATTATAAGTAAAACTGAATCCATAGAGCTGCGATAGCTCCAGCACATTATGCTCTGTGTGTGTGTGTCACAGGTACACACACCTCGGCGAGCTGGTGGAGCACTTCTTCCCTGAGATCTCCAAGGATGGGACTTCATCCTCCTTCCACTGCCCTGAGTACAGCCACTTCTCCTACTGGAGAGAGCCCCTACCACCACTGGACATGTCCTCTCTGGACTAGACATACACTCACACACACACACACACACCACTGGACCAGTCCTCTCTGGACTAGACACACACACACACACACACGCACCACTGGACAAGTCCTCTCTGGACTAGAGACACACACACACACACACACACCACTGGATAAGTCGTCTCTGGACTAGACACTAGTGCGCATGCACACACTTTCTTTCCTCCCCTTTGCTCCTTTTCCTTCTCTCTCTCTCTCTGTCGATCCGTTTCTGAATTCATAAATGGCTTTACTAAGTGTTCATTGCCTGGAATATTCTAGATGTGAAAGGTTCTCATTTAATATACTCTATATTCTCCTGTGTCATTAATCTAATGCAATAGAGAAGATAAAGCTAAAGTGTATGGATTTCAAAAAATTACTGGGAGACACACACACACACAAACACACACAGACATGCACAGAGCCAAATTGAGACCAAATATGCATCGATGACTGTTCATTTTACGCAACACTGTATGCTTCATATTGTGGAAAATTGATTGCAAAAAGTCACTGCACTGGCCGTGCCATATTGCCATTATCCAAACGATACTGGAGCAAGGTACATTTGTGCGTCTCAAGAGTTCCAAAAAGAGCTTTGCCATTTTAAAACACAGTTAGCAAACCTGCATACTAGTATACTATACAAATGAAAACATCCACGTACAGACGCAACTGGACAAAAATACCCTTCTGAGTTTTAAGTTTGTTTTATCACTTTTTTGCCTGAACTTTCTACTTAATTTGGTGTATGCATACAATTCCATACTATATATTGTTTTGAAAAACATATTTATTAGCTCATTGTACCATTGAGCGCAAAACCGCTTTTTAGCGTAGAAAAGGTAAGTAAGCTTCAGCTTGATTTGAAAACAAAGCCCCCCCAAAAACAATGCCAAACAACGTGAGTATTTATGCATTGTGTTCTAGTGGGACTGATCTGGAATTGTCCATCTTTCTCTTTGCCTGTACTCGCTGTAGTCCATTGCAGTGACGACTCAGTAGTCTGCTTTAAAGGGATAGTTCACCCAAATTCTTCCCTTTTTTTTCTGTACTTTAAAAGTAGTCCATTGACTATTATGATCGACTGCAGGACACTCTTCCCATGTGATGGTGGAACATTGAATGTCAGCATGACCAAGTAACCGTACTTTGAGTTTTACATTAGATGAGTAAAGGACAAAACCATTTTCTTTTTACAGTGCTAAAATGAGATTAGTGTAAAAACTCTAAAAAAGCAATAGAAGTGTGTGTGCATGTTGACCCCAAAGAGTATATTGTAGCGGAGACAATGTGCTGAGTTGTAGCCTAGCGTGATGAGTAAGCCCATCCGTCTTGAGACCAAAATGACTTGAACTGCTGCTTTTGACTGGAAGCAAGCTTTTTGATCTAGTTTATAGTTGACTTTGCTATGTATTTTGGAGCTCTTGCATCAAGGATTTGGTAGCAGTTGGATACACACAGGCCCCAACCAGAAACGGGACCCAACCAGAAGCAATGCCTAGCCCCTGCCCCCGCAGTGGTCAGGGTGGTGCATCAGGCTTCTTGCACCCTGGAAAAAGTGTTTCAGCTTTACACAAGAGACGAGGGAGTAGCGGCTAGGGGTTGTTTCAGGACAGGTGCAATGGCATAGTAGGTTAGGGGTTGATTCTAAAGTCTGGGTTAAAGCTATAGCCCCTCATTAGCTTTTGTCACGCAGAGGTGCGTTATGGGCGAGATCTTAGCAGAATGTGTGTTGCTACTAGTTAACAGTAGGCTCGGATCACACCACTCTCTTTAAGGTTACTACACTTCATGTTTTCGAGCTGAGCCATATAGATATTTATATATGGTTTCGGTACGGTTTTATACTAGGCCATACGTGAATCGGGTGGTTCAGAATCGGACACATTCCAGGGTTGAGTAAATAGAACCGGTTGGGGAAATGAAATGGTCTGGTTTGACACGGTGCCTTCTTGTTTATATGATTCATAAGCTTTTTATATGTATTGATATTTCTAAATATATTGTTTAATGTCATCCAAAGTAATACCATGGGCTCTGTGTGGAGACTAGAGAAATTGCATTGGACCCGAAAAGCCCTGTCGTTGCTGTAAGTTTTTATCAAATTATCTTAATATAAAGGAAATACTGTAAAACACACCATGTTTCTTTGTCTTATTTTGTCTGACTTGGGTTGGAACATGTGCTTAGCCGTTTTTTAAAAAGTAGCCTACTGCAGCAGAGGTGTCGTGGTGCCTGGAAGTGGGTACTCAACATTTTCTTCTTTTTAAAAAAAATCCTAAGCGTCCCGCCAAGCGAAGAAAACACGCCCTGTGTGAAAAATTCTATGACAAACAGTGCCATGTACTCTCAATGACCTAAAATCATCAATCTTAGTCTTTCATAATCTTGGTCTTTCACAGTCAGGCTAAACCAAATTCTACTATGCAAGTAAGCTAATAGTAGACCTAATATTGAACCATAAATGAGGCAGTCAACAGAGTTGGAAATTAGATTTTTTTTTAATTCTTTTGAGGTCTGGGAAGAATCTAAGAAATGTATATTTGAGTTGTTTATGAAGTTAAATCATTGACAATGATTTGAGTGTACAGAATAGTTTTGTAGTTAACATCATTTGCAAGTGTGTAACTGATTAGTTGTGAATATGAAAGATGAATCTGTAGTTCTAAGCACATTCTCAAACGTGTAAATGACGAGTTGTTTAGTTTATTAGGATCCCCATTAGCTACTGCATATGCAGCAGCTACTCTTCCTGGGGTCCAGATAAAGCCTACAAATACATGTCTATTTACTGCTCTGTACTTTGTCAACAACTCCGTAAGATATATTCAATTAAAAATAAAATGTCATACACCGAGTGTACAAAACATTAGGAATACCTTTACAAGTCATAATTCCATAAAACCTAGCAGTAAAACCCGACTGTGGTTCCAATCGTTTTTTCACGGTTCAGTATGGTATTTTTTTAACTACTTCATATAAGGTCTGTGTTTCGTGCAGGATTACCCTGGTGTGATGTGTTGATAACCTTGCAAATCTCTCTGACAAGGTAACTTTTATCAATATGTTTGCTTGTAATTAGCTAACACAACGTGCCATTGGAACACAGGAGTGATGGTTGCTGATAATGGGCCTCTGAATGCCTATGTAGATATTTCATTACAAATGAGCCGTTCCAGCTACAAAAGTAATTTACAACATTAACCATGTCTACACTCTCTGATCAATTTGATATTTTTAATGGACAAAAAAAAGTGCTTTTCTTTCAAAAACAAGGACATTTCTAAGTGAACCCAAACCTTTGAACGGTAGTGTAGGCTCAGCTAAGTGATGTTGCACGAACAGCGGCACAGAAGTTTGGACAAGCGAGATGCAAGACTACACTCACACACAGTATATGCGCATGTGCATGGTAGATAAAATACCAAAACAGCTGAGCAGTTGAGCCTCGTGTAAAAGCTCTTAGTAGTTGCGGAAATTGACCCACTCAGCTGTTTACTTTCTACATCATATCGCTGAGTCTACCTTCTTCATTAAGCTGTCCCGTTTCTTTTTACGTCAGACAGTCCAGCACACACATACAATTGCTTTCATTTTTGGTCTTAATTCTCATTTCTGGAAAAGGCTTAAAATGAATGTTTAAAATCCAGGTCCTGTGACATGATTCATCAAAAGACGGGACCTTTTACATGAGTCACAGAGAGGGCAATACAGACTAACTTTTGGAAGGACCCAGGAGAGGAGGGATGCAATTTTGCTGCCCATCAGGTCATGTGATATCTGGGCATCAGTCCAAATTGTGTTATTACACAACTAGTTCAAGCCACTGTCTGCAAACATGTTTTTTTCTTCCCCCAAACGCTATTATACCCCTTGATTATGGTTTATACCTTAATTTGTATAACTGTGTTATGATATCAAAACTAGAACAACAAGGAACTACTACTGTATAGTTGCATGGGAGACTTCTGAAACACTGTTGTGACTGGACACCACTAATGTTTACAACTGGAAAGCATTAAGATCGTTTCGCTTAGCGGTTACCCTCAAACAACTTGTTTGAAGGTGAAATCACCGTAGGGGGAGAAAAGCTAAAAACTTTAATTTTGAGTTACAGCAGCACACTGACAATATGCGGTGGGAAGGCAAGGGGTTGACTGGGCCAAAATGAATGGTAAAATAAGCAAGTTGTCCTTATTGATATGGTTTAACCAATTCTTTGTTTTTGTCATAAGTCTTGTGTCGACTGAGCTATATTTTTAAAACTGTCTGTCCTTATAGTAGCCCACACATGCATAGTAATTTTACTCCTAATTGTATGGTCTTAAACTCTCATTACTTAAAAGGCTGTGAAAACAATGAACACAATATTGGGATACAAACCAAGGGTGTGTTCATTACACCGATTCTGTTGCAAAAGGTTTATTAAATGGAAGCAAGCGGAACGAAATGGGAAGGGACCTACCTGAATTTGTCCAACAAACAATTGTTTTTCTCTATTTTGGTTCTTAAATGTTTTCTGTATTGGACGCTCCTGGTGCATGTAGGATCTTCTGGGATTTTCCCAGTCACGGAGGACAAAACTTGCAGCAATGCACCTCACTGATGACAACTACTGTTGATGGTGCACAGGGCCAAGTAGACAAGAATGCAGCTGTTCTCACTCTGTAGCCTTCCAGAGGCAGAAACAAAGCTAGGCTCCTCTTAGTTTTCACTAGCAAAGACTGTCCTGCACCCTGATGGTAGGAAGGTGCACTAGTGAAATATTACCATACTAAAACCCATAGTCAAATGGCTTGAAACAGAGCATTTAGACAACTCAGGTTAGTGCTAGAGTTGAGATTTCATGTTAGTCTCACCAATCTTCCCCAAAAATGGTAAATTAACCACTTAAGCTTACACCAATATGACATCATACTTAATATCTTAGGTGAATGGGTCAAAAATCGCTCAATTGTCATTGTATACAGCAAGCTGGCCACTTCAGTAAACTTTGGAAAGAACTTGAATGTGCTCATATTTTTTGCAATATTTGAATATCAACTGACCGCGAGCTGAAAAAGGGTAACTTTACTATCTGAATGCCTTAGTCACACTACATGACAGCTCTTTGGCAGGAGGGCTGCAGGATGGATACAAGAGTGGGAAGGAAGAATGCAACTACAAAACACTGGAGGCATGTCTTGAGAAAAATATTTATTTGACAGTGATAAACAAATTGGTAGTTCTAAAACATCTCGATGAAAGACTGAATGGATGAATCTGTCTTTTAGGATCAAATCTTTATTTCACAATAATAGTACTGAATTCATAGCAGATTACTCACATTTCAAGGATCATAAAATACTTATAACACATTCAAAGTATAGTTCTACTACCGAAAACATTCACCACTGTTAACATTCATGTGGTCTATACAATGTACCGTACACTGTTGGGTAATTGTAACCAACATTGGCAGGAAGGTGGAGATTTCTATGTTAAATAGAAATTTCGCAAAAAAAAATGTTTTCCTACATACCTTCACTACATTCAATGGTTCTGCGTGACATTTTTGACAAGTTAATTTAAGTTGAGGGGATGTTCCACTCAGAATACAAAGAGATCACCTGGTTCTAGGGAAAGGTACAGTACTCCGTTTAGGCATGAAGGTAGAACATAAGAGTGACTGTAGCAGATCAGTGGGGTCTGAAGGAGTGGAGTCACAGCTGGTTAGTCCCCTCAGCCTGGAGGAGAACATAGATTGGACATACTGTAACAGCATTAAACATTACAATACACACAAATACAAGCATCATTGGAAATAGCAGTGAAAAGGTGGCCTAATTACACGGAGCAGAAAAAATATAAACACGGCATGCAACAACCAAGATTTTACGGAGTTACAGTACATAAGGAAAGTAAGTCAATTTAAATAAATTCATTAGATTCTAATCTATGGATTTCACACGACTGGGAATACAGATATGCATCTGTTTGGTCACAGATGTGTGGATCAGAAAACAAGTCGGTATCTGGTGTGACCACCATTTCCCTCGAGCGCAACATCTCCTTCGCGTAGAGTTGATCCGGCTGTTGATTGTGTCCTGTGGAATGACGTCCCACTCTTCAATGGCTGTGCCAAGTGAGGTTGAATATTTTCCCGGTATTTAAATAAATAAATAAAAATCCATCCCAAGATTAAATCCCTTTTCTCCCGGCTAACCCAATATTTTTCCGTTCAGAAGCATTATTAAGCATACACTGTAAATATGTCTGGCTTTGATTAAAGCTTTGTTTAGCATGAATATTCAAACCTGTTGCTACCTGAGCCTGATTAGCCATATATTATACTGAACAAAAGTACAAACACAAGATGTAAAGCGTTGGTCCCATGTTTCATGAGCTGATATAAAAGATCCAAGAAATTATCCATATGCATAAAAAGCTTATTTCTCTCAAATATATATGTGCGCAAATTTGTTTGCATTCCTATTAGTGAGCATTTGTCCTTTGCCAAGATAATTCATCCTCCTGACAGGTGTGACATATCAAGAAGCTGATTAAACAGCATGATCATTAAACAGGTGCACCTTGTGCTGGCAACAATAAAAGGCCACTAAAATGTGCAGTTTTGTCACACAACACAATGCCACAGATGTCTCAAGTTTTGAAGGACAGTGAAATTGGCATGCTGACAGCAAGAATGTCCACCAGAGCTGTTGCCAGAGAATTGTATGTTTATTTATCTACCATCGTCTCCTCCAATGTCATTTTAGAGAATTTGGTAGTACATCCAACCAGCCTCACAACCGCTGACCACGTGTAACCACGCCAGCCCAGGGCCTCCACGTCCGGTTTCTTCACCTGCGGGATAGTCTGAGATCAGCAGCTGATGAAACTGAGGAGTATTTCGGTCTGCAATAAAGCCCTTTTGTGTGGAAAAAAAGCATATGTTGATTGGCTGGGCCTGGTTCTGCAATGGGTGGGCCCCCAAGTGGATGGTCCTATGCCCTCACAAGCCCACCCATGGCTGCGCCCCTGCCCCAACATGTGAAAATCATAGATTGGGGCCTAATGAATTTATATAAATTGACTGATTTGCTTATATAAACTGTAACTCAGTCAAATATTTTGTTGCATGTTGCGTTTGCATTTTTGTTCAGTAGAAATACATTTTATGAGCTCTACGTTAACATTTAATGAGTCTAAGTCCAAATGATAGTGCCGTTATACAATACATACTGTATTTGATATAGGCTACTGCACATTCAGCGCGACAGAAAAACACAACATAAAAGGCCATGGATGTAGCTAACTATATGCTCTCTTGGGTAAATAAATAAAACTAGCTCCAGTAAGCAAATCTTTTTGAGTGTGAACTGTATTATACGGACTGGAATTACGCACATCGTTCAAATCATGATAAAGGGGAAGATACATGCGATTCTGGTGCAGCACATGCGGCCTGGAAAGTTACATGTATAGGCTAGTGAATTTGATTTACATGTTGAAATATCATAGGGCCTATTTGTATAATTAGTAGGCTGACGCATATACTGTATACCTTTCATAGTATTTCCCCTAATGTTATTAGCCTACCTCTTTCTCTATTGTTGCCTCCTTCCATCCTTGCTTTCAACGGTTTCGTTGTCATTATCTTCATCATTCTATTGACGTCCTTGAATAATGTAGGACTAGAATCAGATGCAGACCGCATTCGCTTCCCTTACGAAGATTGAGCGGTTATGGTTCTGAATAAATAACTGCTATAGCCTACCGTCATGGCGCCCGTTCACTCTTCTTTCAAACTACCCGTGAGTTTTATTGGCTGCTGTATATAACGTTCAGCAAAAAACTGCTTGGGTCCTTCTTGGAATAGTCTATTGGTATAAGAAATGCCCAGCAAGCTATTCTAGTCCAGCTTTTCCTGCATGGTACTCCAAGAGCTAAGGAGCGTTATTTAAGGAGAGGCCAGCAGAGCACAGGTATTGCTCAAGAGACAGAGGCTATAAATTAGAAGCTTATTCTGCATAAACCATCATGAATTATCTAAATATAAGGCTAATACTGCATTGAATGTATTACCTGAAAGAGGTAGGCATAGACATCTATTTAAAGGGCTATATATAAATCTAGAACAGGATCTATTTTGGATGCAATTTGAATTTAGTTGATGGAGAGAGACTGCGAGAGAGTGCTAGCGAATGCACTGATTTAAAGCAACGATATTTGAGTAATAGGCTGTTTTATAACTATGCAGCTGTAATTTAAAAAAAAAAATCTTTATAATTAAAAAACAAGGTGACCCCGAAAACCAGATGGAGATAGGTAAATTAAATGTGCATTCTGTCTTTATATTACTGTAGCATAGGCTATGCTGCAGCGAATGTAGGCCTACCTGTCATAATAAAAAAAAGTTACCATGATGAGACAGATGACAGGTCGACATTAGTGGAAGCTGCTGAGGGGAGAACGGCTCATAATAATGGCTGGAATTGAGTGGAATGGATGGAATGGAGTGAACAGAATGGTATCATACCCATGAAAACCAGGAGGGAGGGGATGTCTTCCGTTTTAAGGGCTCCTAACCAACTGTGCTATTTTGTGTGTTTTTTTTCACATTGTTTGTAACTTATTCTGTACATAATGTTGCTGCTACCCTCTCTTATGACCGAAAAGAGCTTCTGGATATCAGAACAGCGATTGCTCATCTCGAACTGGACGAAGATTTCTTCTTTAATGAGAGCACCAGCTGTTCCGGACGACTGTGTAATCTCATATTTACACATCAAATATAATTTAACAGTTCCATTTCACGCCATGCTGTTCATATTAATAATGTATTATAATTTAACGGTTCTTGCAGTTATTCATCCCGGGTAAAGGGAGTGGTTTTGAGAAGTAAATCCCGGTAAATCTTGGTAACCGGGTTCCCGCCATTCAACCCTAGTGCTAAGTTGCTGGAAATTGGCCGAAACTGGAACATGCTGTCATACACATCAATCCAGAGCATCCCAAACATGCCCAATGAGTGACACGTCTGATGAGAATGCAGCCCTTGGAAGAACTGGGACATTTTCAGCTTCCAGGAATTGTGTACAGACATGGGGCTGTGCATTATCGCTGAAACATGAGGTGATGGCGGCGGATGAATGGCACGACAATGGACCTCAGGATCTCATAACGGTATCTCTGTGCATTCAAATTGCCATTGATAAAATGCAATTGTGTTCGTTGTACATAGCTTATGCCTGCCCATACCATAACACCACCGCCACCATAGGGCATTCTGTTCACAATGTTGATATCAGAAAATCGCTCGCCCACATGACGCCACATGTCTGCCATCTTTCCGGTACAGTTGAAACCAGGATTCATCCGCGAAGATCACACTTCCCCAGCGTGCTAATGGCCACCAAAGGTTAGCATTTACCAACTGATATTGGTTATGACACCAAACTGCCGTCAGGTCAAGACCCTAGTGAGGATGACAAGCACACAGATGAGCTTCCCTGGGACAGTTTCTGACAGTTTGCACAGACATTCTTCGGTTGTGCACACCCACAGTTTCATCAGCTGTTCGGGTGCTTGTCTCTCCTGGACAGCCGGCATGGTTACACGTAGTCTGTGGTTGTGAGGCCGGTTGGATGCACTGCCAAATTCTCCAAAACATCATTGGAAGCGGCTTATGGTAGAAAGAAATGAACATTCAATTCTCTGGCAACAGCTCTGGTGGACATTCCTGCAATCAGCATGCCAATTGCACACTCCCTCAAAACTTGAGACATCTGTGGCATTGTGTTGTGTGACAAAACTTCACATCTTAGAGTGGCCTTTATTGTCCCAAGCACAAGGTGCACCTGTGTAATGATCACACTGTTTAATCAGCTTCTTGATATGCCACACCTGTCAAGTGAACAGATTATCTGGGAATGTTTATTTAAGCTCATGAAACATGGGACCAACACTTTACATTTGTGAGAATGTTTTATGCCTATTTGAGTAGAAAGTGTACTTGTTTGCTTTTGGATTATGTGCTCGCCAGGTAAAAATGAGGTTGTAATCAGAGTATATATTGGAGAGCCTTGGTTGCATGTGGATTGTAATGTCATTCATGTCTGTCCCAATAACCAGATGGAATTCAGTTAATTCTAACAATATGCTGTTCAGAGAATCAAAAAAACATAGGATTTTATGCATTTGGGGCATACACATTGTCTTTCCATTCTGGATACATTTAAGGAAAGTGATTGTGCCTTGTTGGTCTTTGCCTTTACCCGTAGATGGTGATTTAGTGTTTTTTTTATGTATTATTATGATACACCTTTAGTTGTGTTTGGGGGCTGATGGGAAAAAAGCATCCAGTTTGTACAAATGGTTCTGCATTCTATGTGCGTCCTTGTGGAGCAGGTGTGTTTATTGGAGCAATATAGTTTCTTGCTAGGATATCAAGACTGCTGGAACGTTTGATAGGACAATGCAGGGCCTTTCCAGTTCCAAGAGAGAATAGCCAGCGTTTACATTTTTTTCAGAAAGGAATGTTATATTAATGATATAATTCTTCTCTTTAGTGGTGATAAGCCCATTGATGTGTAACAAAAAGCAGAACCCACAGGGAAACTCACCCATTGTTCACTCCCCCCACCCCCCCTTCCTCTTCCTAGCCCTCTCTTCGCAATTATTCATTGTGACCTGTAGGCCAAGTCCTCCCTGGGAGATAAATTAAATAGCCTGCCTTAAACGAAGGGGGACACTCATCAAAACAAAGAAGAAGAGAAAAGCTATTGTGTAGAAGCCCATATGGGACTGGCCATCTCTCCTTAGCAGTAGTAAAAAAAAAAGTTGTAGGGAAATGGCATCCAACTTATATTGCCATATTTTGCCCATGTAGGGATTCAATGTGCTGTAGCCCCACAAGGAAGCAGCCCCAGTCCGTGTCCATTGTTCATTCACTGGAGAGAAAAAACGTTTTTTTGTAATGTTTTTGTTATTGTGGTCTTGACAGAATGATAAAATGAGTATATATATATATATTTTTATATATACCAAAAATGTACTATATTCGTGGAACGACCCAGTTGCATTTCACCCATGGTGATGGACCTCTATATTTAGCCTACTTAGTAATAGAGAATATGACTGTTCTTGATTTTATGACTCAATGTGAACGCCCAGGTAACGTGCAACATATCAGGAAGTAGGCAAATATTTCTTATCGTCATGGACAGGCTGGCACTTGGTAGAAGTAGGCTATGGCTAATTTAAGACAACTATACATTATTTAACCTTCAGGCCTAACAATCTACATGGGATTTATGCGCTGTCATTCAAAATACGTGCTCTGAACATGACAGTTCCTCACCTGCCAATCCAAAAATTCCTACGCATTGCGTGTGAGAAAACACATATTGCATTATAAATTCAGTCATCACTACCAAACAACAGGATTGTAGGTAAGTCAAACTTTTGTTTTGGTTAATTGATGCTGCATAGGCAGGGTTTAGACAGGCAGCCCAATTCTGATCTTTTTTTTCCACAAATTGGTCTTTTGACCAATGACATCAGATCTTTTTCAGAGCTGATCTAATTGGTCAAAAGACCAATTAGTGAAAAAAATATCAGAATTGGGCTGCCTGTCTAAACGCCAGAAATAGGTTACCTCTGGTTCATTGGCCATTCCTAAAGGGTAAATTAATGGGGGTTTTGGATAAGTAAGGAGATCTGATGCATTTTGTTCTATGAGATAAAATCAAAGAGTTAACCTTTATGAATTATGAAGCCTTTATGTGCTTGTTTTTATTACATAAATGATCCACAATTCACAAAGTGATGTGAGCTGATGATGATGACCTCATAGAACAAAATGTACAAGATCTTCTAAGCCTGTGTTTACCACAGACCTTATTTCCAGCTTTTATCCAAAAACCCTCCAAAAAAACAATTCATTTCCCCATAGGCTTTGGCCAACGAGAGTTACCCTCCGTTCGTGCCTACAAAAATACGCCATTACTATTCAATCAATCACATGTACTTATAAACCCCTTTTTACAACAGCAGACGTCACAAAGTGCTTATACAGAAACTCAGCCTAAACCCCCAAAGAGTTATGGAGGGTGCAACAAGTCAGCATCTCAGGATTAAAAGTCAGGTGGCTTTTCATAGCCGAGCATTCAGATGTCAAGACAGCTGGAGCGAAAGAGAGCGAGATCACAGGGAGTTTAAACTTAGCTTGGGTGCCAGTCTGTTTCTGCTCTCTTGCCAACTCCTGATGGAATTGTCTCGCCAAACTTTAAGCATGACAAGGAGTGGAATGATAGCTAAACAGTCTGGTACCCAGGCTAATCGTGTTATCCCATTGCAACGCCCCTCATATGCTAAACCCATATTGGACCTTGAGCCTGATAAGGGACAATACATTTTGTGGTGAGGTCATCTGACATGTTGCCAGAGTTTAGCTTAGTCACTCAATCAACAATTAGAATATTGTTTTTAGATTTCCAAAGCATAAACATTGCTGACTTTCTTTATTAATTATGAATAAATATAGACTATACCTCACTCTCAGAAGAACTAGATGACATGCTTTGGGTAAGATTTGTTGCATTTCTAGACTAGTTCAAGTCAAATGAATAGAGTTGACACATGCACTCAATATAATTAGGCCTACTCTACAAGAGGATGTACTAATATATACTGAACAAAAACATAAACGCAACATGCAACAATTTCAAAGATTTTACTGAAATACAGTTCTTAGAAGGAAATCAGCCAATTGAAAGAAAGAAATTAGGCCCTAATCTATGGATTTCACATGACTGGGCAGGGGCGCAGCCAATCAAAATTTGTTTTTCCCCAGAAAAGGGCTTTATTACTGACAGGAATACTCCTCAGCACCGCTCTCTCTGTTAGATTAACCTGAAATGATTAAAGATGTACTCGGTAGGCTTTCTTTAATAATCCTGAGTAATGTAACAACACACATAAATCAGGTTTTGCCCCTCCAAACACATACTCTGACATGGGATACACTCACACATTGAGGTCTCCTTCTATTGTATTGAAATATTTACTCTGAGTGTACAAAACATTAAGAACACCTTCATAATATTAAGTTGCATCCCAGGATTCACTTGGTCAGTCGATGGCATGGAAAGAGCAGGTGTTCCTAATGTTTTGTGCACTCAGTGTAAAACGTAATTAAAAATAAGAAATAACTACAATTGAAGTCGGAAGTTAACATACACATAGGTTGGAGTCATTAAAACTCGTTTTTCAACCACTCCACACATTTCTTGTTAACAAACTATAGTTTTGGCAAGTCGGTTAGGACATCTACTTTGTGCATGACACAAGACATTTTTCCAACTATTGTTTACAGACAGATTATTTCACTTATAATTCACTGTATCACAATTCCAGTGGGTCAGACGTTTACATACACTAAGTTGACTGTGCCTTGAAACAGCTTGGAAAATTCCAGGAAATTATGTCATGGCTTTAGAAGCCTTTGATAGGCTGATTGACATCATTTGAGTAAATTGGAGGTGTAGCTGTGGATGCATTTCAAGGCCTACCTTAAAACTCAGTGCCTCTTTGCTTGACATCATGGGAAAATCAAAGGAAATTAGCCAAGACCTCAGAAAAAAAAATGTAGACCTCCACAAGTCTGATCCATCCAAGGGAGCAATTTCCAAATGCCTGAAGGTACCACGTTCATCTGTACAAACAATAGTACGCAAGTATAAACACCATGGGACCACGCAGCCGTCATACCGCCCAAGAATGAGACACGTTCTGTCTCCTAGAGATGAACATACTTTGGTGCGAAAAGTGCAAATCAGTCCCAGAACAACAGCAAAGGACCTTGTGAAGATGCTGGAGGAAACAGGTACAAAAGTATCTATATCCACAGTAAAACGAGTCCTACATCAACATAACCTGAAATGCCACTCAGCAAGGAAGAAGCCATAAAAAAAGCCAGACTACGGTTGGTAACTGCACATGGGGACAAAGATCGTGCTTTTTGGAGAAATGTCGTCTCGTCTGATGAAACAAAAATAGAACTGTTTGGCCATAATGACCCTTTTTCCTCCTATGTTTGGAGGGAAAAAGGGGAGGCTTGTAAGCCGAAGAACACCATCCCAACCGTGAAGCACGGGGGTGGCAGCATCATGTTGTTATTGTGCTTTGCTGCAGGAGGGACTGGTGCACTTCACAAAATAGATTGCATCATGAGGGAGGAAAATTACGTGGATATATTGAAGCAACATCAGTCAGGAAGTTAAAGCTTGGTTGCAAATGGGTCTTCCAAATGGACAATAACCCCAAGCATACTTCCAAAGTTGTGGCAAAATGGCTTTACGACAACAAAGTCAAGGTATTGGAGTGGCCATCACAAAGCCCTAACCTCAATCCTATAGAAAATGTGTGGGTAGAACTGAAAAAGCGCCTGTTAGCAAGGAGGCCTACAAACCTGACTCAGTTACACCAGCTGTCAGGAGGAATGGGCCAAAATTCACCCAACTTATTGTGGGAAGCTTGTGGAAGGCTACCCGAAACGTTTGACCCAAGTTAAACTATTTAAAGGCAATATTACCAAATACTAATTGAGTTTATGTAAACTTCTGACCCACTGGGAATGTGATGAAATGTTTTTAATGTGAAATAAATCATTCTCTCTACTATTATTCTGACATTTCACATTCTTAAAATAAAGTGGTGATCATAAATGACCTAAGACAGGGAATTTTTACTTGGATTAATTGTCAGGAATTGTGAAAAACTGAGTTTAAATGTATTTGGCTAAGGTGTATGTAAACTTCCGACTTCCACTGTGTACACTCTTAATTGCTTGCAAAGTTACTTGAATTCATTTGAATTTCTTTTGCGGTTACTCACCTTCCATGAGGTTACTCTCCTTCCATGAGGTTACTCTCCTTCCATGTTTTGTCCTAGTCTTTTCTGTTGTTGTTACAACTCTTTTTTGTTGCTTTTTTATTGTGCATTCTAGAGCCTGCCAACATGTCACTGTGTGAGACTGAAGGACCCTTGCTGCTGGACCTGAGCTGCCCTATCTGTCTGCAACTCCTCTCTGACCCCAAGTCCCTGCCCTGCGGCCATGTCTACTGCTTGGCCTGCCTTGGGAAGTACATGGACACTGACATGGCCAGCCACTTCTGCCCTGAGTGCCAGGTTGAGTTCCAGGTCTCCCAGGCCCTTGGGAATAACTTCAAGATGTGCAGCATCATCGAGAGCTACGAAGCCACCACTGCAGGAAAGGTCAGCTCCGTCACAGATGGAGATGGTGGTGATTGCCACCAAGGGGTAGTGTCACCTGACCAGAGCAATGATGAGACGTCTGAGTGTCTATTAGACATAGAGCAACAGGAGCCACATCATACAGGGAAGGAGGCATCTGAGACAGGCTTGGGAGATACGTCTGCAGTGTCCCCTACTCCTCAGAAGGAAGAACTGCTGGTGGATGTAAGGACCGAGACGGAGACGGCGATGATGGACAAGTCTAAACTACTATTAGCATCTCAGGTAACGGAGCTGACGCTGAGGCTTCAGTTGGCTGAGGACCGACTGAGGGAGGAGGAGGCGAGGGAGGCCGAGGTCAGGACCACCAATGCCCTGTTGAGAAAAAGGGCGGCCAAGCTGCTAGAGCAGATGACGGAGCTGACTCTCAACTATGTTAGTGGGATGACGGAGTTGATCGAGATGGAACTGCGTCCCAGTGAGGAGAGCATGGGCGGACGTGTGTGCCAAGCCTCTGAGCTCAGGGAGAAGTTGAGGGAGGCCCAGCTCCGAGCCAAATCACTCCTGACCGACCAAGACAGTGGGGTGTTCAGTGACGGGCTTCAGGCGGAACAACCGCACATCATGAGGCTGATGGTCCAGAAACCTCTAGAGTTGGACAACAAGTCAAAAGTGAACCCGGGCCGTGCTTGCGCTGAGCTGGAACGGAGGAGTGCGGAGTTAAGGGCAGGAGTCGGGGCGGCTCAGCGCTCTCTGCGCTGCGTCCTCAACCCCTCAGAGGTGACCTTTGACCTAGACACGGCCCACCCCAGCCTGGTCCTGTCAGAGGACCTGAAGACGGTGACCTTCAGCACCAAAAAGCAGCCCTACCCGGCCCTGCCAACAAGGTTCAGTAGCTTCCTCCAGGTTCTGAGCACTCAGAGCTTTTGGGGAGGCGAGCATCGCTGGGAGGTGGAGCTGGACGGATATTCTCTGTGGATAATTGGGGTGTGCTACAGCGAGGCGGTAGCACGCAGCGGGCTAACAAGCGCCCTGGAGAGCAGCCAGGGCTCCTGGTGCCTGATGTGGTTCAACAACCTGCTGAGGGCCTTCGAGCAGAGCCATGACATCCCCCTGAAGAGAACCCTGGCAGTACACAGACTGGAGATCACGTTGAGCTATAACATCAGCCAATGCAGTGGGAAGACTCACGTGTATACCTTTAAGGCGAACCTCAATGAGCCGGTGCATCTGGCCTATAGGATGATGTCAGGCCAACCGAAGGCACACATAAAAGTATGCTCCTGAACTGTCATTGGAACAAAAGAGAACCACATACAAGATTACATTGACTCTTGTTTTTATTAATCCTGTATTCATATCAAACTTTTTTGTTATTTACATGTAATTGTGTTTCAAGTGTTTGTGGGAACAGAGGTGTTTTGGTCTGTGAATGACAGTAAAGAGAAAGAGTTCTGGTTTACATCGAATGACACATGACCCTTTGGTAGCGTAGGCCTCATTGAAATGACCAAATATATTGATTTCCCAACATGATTTACAAATCTCCAACAAATATGCCCTTGTTCTTCAATGAATGTATGTTTTTGTCAATAAAGAAACGGTTTGGGACAATAAATTGATGATACGTCAAACCAATGACTGTATACAGTTGCTAGTAAAAGCCTACACAGTCTTCACATTTTGTTGCCTTAAAATTAAATCTCCGAAGAGAATACATTTCACATTTTTCCTACCGATCTACACAACCAACTCCACATTTCCAAAGTTAAAGAATAATTCTAGAATATTTTCCAAATTAATACGAAAAACAAAGATGTCTTGATTGTGTTTGGACAGATTTTGGAGGGAATAAACCCTCTCACATGGTCCTCTCGCATTGCCTCTTCCTCTCTGATAACATGTGCAGTTTGAGCAACTCCAGGAAGTGACTTTGCAGGCTAGATCAAGTGTTGCCCCTTCTCATTGAGTAACTCAAGTTGAAGGCTGGGGGTACTGCAGGCTGCCATTAGCAACTAAAATAACCTTATAACTTATTCTGTGAGCGATTTTAAAATAATCGGTTCAAGGACATACATCTGGTGTATTAGAAGCAATTCACTTTAATGGGGAATCCTGTTTTCAGCAAACGCAGGTCAAGTTCCCCTGCTCAGATGTTGCATGCATCAACCAATGTGCTACATCATCGACTCATCGACTGACAGATTGTTATAACATATGATGTGGTTATTGAAGCTGATACTTCAAATAACTATCATTACATACCTATCCAGGCGTTGTACAATCTGGCATGGGGCAGCAACGTCTGGGCAGAGGAAAGAATCCAATGCCTGCTGTATGTGGTCGGCCATGAACATTCATGGCTTCAATAAGAGGGGGCGGTAATTCTCCTGTGTCAAACAGATACCGATGGGACCCCTGGCATGGAGTGCTACAATGTATTGAATGCAGTAATAGTTAGGGTTTGTCTTCATATATACAAGATAAATTAATGCCAACCTAAATTGTTTATATGTAATAAGAATTGTAAAGTATTACATATTACTGGTTACATCGATGGGACCACAGTGGAGAAGGTAGAAAGCTTCAAGTTCATCGGCGTACACATCACTGACTAACTGAAATGGTCCACCCACACAGGTAGTGTGGTGAAGAAGGCACAACAGCAACAGCGCCTCTTCAACCTCAGGAGGCTAAAGAAATTTGTCTTAACACCTAAAACCCTTACTTTTACAGATGTACAATCGAGAGCATCTTGTCGGTCTGTATCACCGCCTGGTACGGCAACTGTACCGCCCACAAACGCAAAGCTCTCCAGAGGGTAGTGCGGTCTGCCCAACCCATTACCGGTTGCAAACTTCCTGCCCTCCTGGACACCTACAGCACCCGATGCCATAGGAAGGCCAAAAAGATCATCAAGGACATCAACCACAGAAGCCACTGCCTGTTCACCCTGCGATCATCCAGAAGGCGAGGTCAGTACAGGTGCATCAAACCTGGGACCGAGAGACTGAAAAACAGCTTCTATCTCAAAGCCATCAGACTGCTAAACAGCCATCACTAGCACATCAGAGGTCGCTGCCTATAGACATAGATTAGGAATCACTGGCCACTTTTAGAAATGGATCACTAGACACTTTAATAATGGCTCTGCATCTTGCATTACTCATCTCACATGTATTAACTGTACTCTATACTATTCTACGGTATGTTAGTCACTTTGTGTGTAAATACTGTATTCTATGCTATGCCACTGTATCTTAGCCCAATGCCGCTCTGACATATATGTATATTTTCTTAATCCATTCCTTACTTAGATTTACGTGTTTTTGGGGTATATGTTGTGGAACTGTTAGATATTATTGTTAGATATTACTGCACTGTCGGAGATAGAAGCACAAGCATTTCGCTACACCGCAATAACATCTGCTAAACACGTGTATGTGACCAATACATTTTATTTGATTTTGAATATTAGTTATAACTACTATTAATTGCTATATTTTTAAAATATTTTTTTTAGGGCACTTCGATATAACGTATTTTTCGTAGCAGGTCAGAAGCATTTTCCTAACCTTAATCTCAGTCTCCTTCCTAACATGCTTGGAAAAACTCACATCAATATCTAAATGCAGTGACGTGAGTGGCCGTGTTCGAGATCATCAAAACCGTGATGTATCATGACTGTCTGACCTACAAGTAATTGATGTCGTTATTTATGATGCAAGGTGACTTTCAGATCAGTCAGTCGGCAGTCTCTTTCACTCTCGGCTGCAATGTTGAATTAGCCCAGTGTTTACCCCATCCCTAAACTGTAGCACACGGATATCGTCATACCTCCCTCTGATGCACATGCGCAAAGATTGATATCGAAATTAAAATCCGGTTTGTCAGGTGACTAGCTAGCTTGGATAAATTATTAATTAAACAGTAGACAACAGTATGATAGGTTAGCTAGTTATGTTGCTTGCACCAAAAGTATTGTCCGTGAAAAGTGCTGAAGAATATACAACTTGCCCTTGAATTCGATACTACTGAAACGGTAACCTTAAGACCATTGTTAGCTAGAGCTAGCCCGTAGCTATCTAACATTATGTTTGTTGTCAAGCTGTCGAAACGTTGCAATGCTGGCTTGTTAACTACATCTCCCTGCCAGCCTTGCCCTGGCACGGTGATGTTTGTTTTGATATTCAACATGTGAGCCACTCAGCCGTGGCACTTACATAGCATCGACTATCTATATATTCTATAACGTTATTGCAGCTAGCTGGAAGCTAACGTTAGCTAGCTGGCCTGATTTTGTTGTACACAAGCTGCGTGACACTGTCACGGTTACGTAACGTTAAATTTACCTGACGTGGAAGATGTTTGAACAGACAGATGCCGCGTTCAAAACAACTTGGAACTCACAAAAAAAATACATCGTTTTGAAATGTCATTCATTTCGGAATATCAAGTCGGAAACACGGTATCTTCTAGAGTTCGAACTTTAACGACCTGAATATAACCGATGTTAATGTTTTGATCTCGGTTGTCTTGAAAGTATCAAGTGCACAGACTAGAGCTAGTACCCCGGTATTTTCTCTTATCTAGCTAACGTTAGCTCATAGTTACCAATGTTGGGAAATAAGCAAACAGCTGTGTACTGAGCTGGAATAACTATTATGTATTGTTTACTTGGTAACATCCACATTACTGAAGTTATAACATTTGCCCCTAGGCCTTGAGTACATTATGCTTGACACCGTGACTGCAGTGGTGAGGTTTGCACAATACAATGGCAGCATATTCCCAACTTATGTGGAGAACACATCAGCAATTCCAACCTGGCAACCAGAGTTTGAGGCCAACATCACCAAGCCTCACAGATGTCTCCAGGTCCTATACGAGGACATTGGCGAGTCGAGGTAAGCCAGATAGGACTGTGTTTGCTGTGCATCTTTTGAACGTCTTGCATTATCTCAATTCTACGTTTTGAAACACTTTGTCATTCACATTCCTGGATCTGTTCAGTTCTGTGTTTAGTGTGGTTATGACGACTGGTGTAGCGTAACAAGAATAACACTACCTCTTTTGAACTAATGGCTATATACAGCAGGTAACAGTGGTTCGGATTGGTCTAAAACGAGGGTTGAGTTTCACGTCTTCATGATTTTTTGTCAATGTCTCTCGCGTACAACCGTGCAGGCCAGCAGCATACCACCCTGCATCCCACTGCTAGTGTACCTCTGACGCAAAGCAAGGATGATTCTGGTCAGTCCCAGGATGGGAGACCAGATGCTGCTGGAAGAATGTGTTTGAAGGCCAGTAGGAGGCACTCTTTCCTCTGGTCTAAAAAAACAATACCCCACTGCCACAGGGCAGTAATTGGGGACATTGCCCTGTGTAGGGTGCTGTCTTTATGATGGGACGTTAAGTGGGAATCCTGACTCTGTGGTCATTAAAGATCCTGTGGCACTTATTGTAAGAGTAGGGGTGTTAACCCCAGTGTCCTGGCTGAATTACCACTGTGGTCCTCATACCATCAACCCCAGCTTCCAATTGGCTCTTTCATCCCCCTCATTTCCCCTGTAACTATTCCCCAGGTCATTGCTGTAAATGAGAATGTGTTCTGAGTCAACTTACCTGGTAAAATAACATATACAGTGCCTTGCGAAAGTATTCGGCCCCCTTCAACTTTGCGACCTTTTGCCACATTTCAGGCTTCAAACATAAAGATATAAAACTGTATTTTTTTGTGAAGAATCAACAACAAGTGGGACACAATCATCAAGTGGAACGACATTTATTGGATATTTCAAACTTTTTTTAACAAATCAAAAACTGAAAAATTGGGCGTGCAAAATTATTCAGCCCCCTTAAGTTAATACTTTGTAGCGCCACCTTTTGCTGCGATTACAGCTGTAAGTCGCTTGGGGTATGTCTCTATCAGTTTTGCACATTTCCCATTCCTCCTTGCAAAACAGCTCGAGCTCAGTGAGGTTGGATGGAGAGCATTTGTGAACAGCAGTTTTCAGTTCTTTCCACAGATTCTCGATTGGATTCAGGTCTGAACTTTGACTTGGCCATTCTAACACCTGGATATGTTTATTTTTTAACCATTCCATTGTAGATTTTGCTTTATGTTTTGGATCATTGTCTTGTTGGAAGACAAATCTCCGTCCCAGTCTCAGGTCTTTTGCAGACTCCATCAGGTTTTCTTCCAGAATGGTCCTGTATTTGGCTCCATCCATCTTCCCATCAATTTTAACCATCTTCCCTGTCCCTGCTGAAGAAAAGCAGGCCCAAACCATGATGCTGCCACCACCATGTTTGACAGTGGGGATGGTGTGTTCAGCTGTGTTGCTTTTACGCCAAACATAATGTTTTGCATTGTTGCCAAAAAGTTCAATTTTGGTTTCATCTGACCAGAGCACCTTCTTCCACATGTTTGGTATGTCTCCCAGGTGGCTTGTGGCAAACTTTAAACAACACTTTTTATGGATATCTTTAAGAAATGGCTTTCTTCTTGCCACTCTTCCTTAAAGGCCAGATTTGTGCAATATACGACTGATTGTTGTCCTATGGACAGAGTCCATAGATCTCTGCAGAGATCTCTGCAGTTCATCCAGAGTGATCATGGGCCTCTTGGCTGCATCTCTGATCAGTCTTCTCCTTGTATGAGCTGAAAGTTTAGAGGGACGGCCAGGTCTTGGTAGATTTGCAGTGGTCTGATACTCCTTCCATTTCAATATTATCGCTTGCACAGTGCTCCTTGGGATGTTTAAAGCTTGGGAAATCTTTTTGTATCCAAATCCGGCTTTAAACTTCTTCACAACAGTATCTCGGACCTGCCTGGTGTGTTCCTTGTTCTTCATGATGCTCTCTGCACATTTGACGGACCTCTGAGACTATCACAGTGCAGGTGCATTTATACGGAGACTTGATTACACACAGGTGGATTGTATTTATCATCATTAGTCATTTAGGTCAACATTGGATCATTCAGAGATCCTCACTGAACTTCTGGAGAGAGTTTGCTGCACTGAAAGTAAAGGGGCTGAATAATTTTGCACGCCCAATTTTTCAGTTTTTGATTTGTTAAAAAAGTTTGAAATATCCAATAAATGTCATTCCACTTCATGATTGTGTCCCACTTGTTGTTGATTCTTCACAAAAAAATACAGTTTTATATCTTTGTTTGAAGCCTGAAATGTGGCAAAAGGTCGCAAAGTTCAAGGGGGCCGAATACTTTCGCAAGGCACTGTATATATTTTCAACTCTCCCTCCTAGAGTTCGGTTTTGGGACCTCGTGCTCCTCATTCCCAATGTGGCTTTCTTCATGTTCCTGATGTGGAAACTGCCCTCAGCCAGGGCCAAGATCCGGCTCACCTCCAGCCCCATCTTCATCACCTTCTACATACTGGTAGGCAACCTCTTATATTCAAGCTTTGGGAATAGTACAGCGAGATGTACACGTAGAAAGTTGACTTGTCAGAAATTGAATGCATACATTTCCATAATAACAATCCAGTGAGATCCTGCTTGCCGGCTCTTTTAATGGATGTCTGACCTATGTCCTTCCAGGTGTTTGTGGTGGCAGCGGTGGGAATCACCCGTGCCATAGTGTCCATGACCGTTAGTGCATCCAGTGCTGCCACCATCATTGACAAGGTAAGGCTAAAAGGTTCAGGGCACAATTGGTGACACTCTGAACCACCTACACTTGTAGCATGTTACAGACTTGCTGTAATAATTCATAACAACTCAAGGCTTCTTGCCACAGCCCTTGTAGATGCATAAAGGCTTTGGATTTGTAATGCCACACACAGAAGGAAGTTCTGTAAAAAATGTAAATGTGTGCTCTGAGCGACTTGGGAATCCAGAAAAACATATAAACCCAGGAGACTTAACAAGTTTATCATCTCAAAACATTGATTTCTGCAACTATCAGGACAAACATCTGAGTGTTTCTTTCTTTTCTGAGAGTCATCTTGTAAAACAATTTTTTTCCCTTTTCTGGTAGATCAAAAGACTAATTTTCAGCATTCGTAAGCGCTCAAGACTCCTTATGACAGTGTAAATGCATGGAAGCATGTAAATCAAATAATTTACATACAGGTGCTTCTCAGAAAGTGTTACCCTCAACATAGCTGTAGTGGTGAGATAGTGTCAGTCATTGAGCTGTGCTGTATCGATTGAATTTGGAGCCACATACAGCTATAAATGGCTTCTTAATCCACCCTGGAAACCATTGAGATTCACTCTGTCTGCGTCCTAAACGGCACCCTATTCTCTATATGGTGCACTATTTTTGACCAGGATCCATATGGCTCTGGTCAAAATGAGAAAACATTAACAACACCTGCTCTTCCCATGACATATACTGACCAGGTGAAAGCTGCGATCCCTTATTGATGTCACTTGTTAAATCCACTTCAATCAGTGTAAATGAAGGGGAGGAGATGGGTTAAATAAGGATTTTTAAGCCTTGAGACAATTGAGACATGGCTTGTGTATGTGTTCCATTCAGAGGGTGAATGGGCAAGACAAAAAAAATGTAAGTACCCTTGAATGGGGTATGGTAGAAGGTGCCAGGTGCACTGGTTTGTGTCAAGAACTGTAACGCTGCTGGGGTTTTCACGCTCAACAGTCACGTGTGTATCAAGAATGGTCCACCACCCAAAGGACATCCAGCCAACTTGACACAACTGTGGGAAGCATTGGTGTCAACATGGGCCAGCATCCCTGTGGAATGCTTTAACACCTTGTAGAGTCCATGCCCTGATGAATTGAGGCTCTTCTGAAGGCAAAAGGTTGGGGGTGCAGCTTAATATTAGGAAAGGGTTCTTAATGTTTTGTACACTGTGTATAGGGCAGTGGTATTTAAATGGTTTCATTGGGGATCCCCCCCCCCACACCAGAATTTATGGGAACCACATTTTTCACCCAAGATTTCTCATGACTCAACACCAAATCAAATGACACAACCTTAAAATTGGTTAATTTGAGATTTTTACATCCACAAATAACCTTCAATTTATTGCATTTTCATCTCTTATCAAAATGAAAAGTAACCAATGAATACATTTTCCATGAAAACATTTGACATATATGGCCACCCCACTGCAGTTCCCGTCGCGACCTCGACTTTGAATACCGCTGATATAGGTCATGGGGTGACGTTTGGGACGATTCCGATGACTCTCCATTGGGTGGTGAAATTTCACTTGTGTTCTAAAATACATTTGACCGAGACGAATAGGATTTATTCGTGATCTGAATTGTTCAATGGGGTATTTTCCTAACATTGAATTAATACTATATCAGATTTCTTAACCCAATACTTCCGATAATAGGCACCGAGCTCTGTTGACAGAGTGGTGCAGCTTTTCTTGCAGCTTTCTTGAAGATTTGACATGTGGTGGTCGTCTTCAAAGGTGGTTCTGCTGGTAGGGTTGCAAAAAAATCTAAATCAGCTTGATGATCTGAGTTAAAGGTAAAAGACTGAAAATACATTTTAAAAAGCGTATTCATTTTGCGTTAATTTGAAAAAGTACACTAAAATATGAAAATTCTACATTGTCTCAATCTATTTTATCTCTATATTGTTTTGTCTTGCGGATTTGAGAAAAGAGGACTAGTTCAACGGGATAGTAATCCTCAGGTAGCGTTCGTTCTCGCTGACACAATGCTTTGTAGTTTTCCTTATTTTTGACCACTTTTCTCTGGCAAAAACTCCAATAACTTTCGAACGGCTTATGGTAGAGACGTGATTTTTGGACCATTGGCTTTCTTAGTGGATTATCAAGTCAAATGTATTTATATAGCCCTTCGTACATCAGCTGATATCTCAAAGTGCTGTACAGAAACCCAGCCTAAAACCCCAAACAGCAAGCAATGCAGGTGTTAAAGCACGTTGGCAAGGAAAAACTTCAGAGAAAGGCCAAACCTAGAGAGGAACCAGGCTATGAGGGATGGCCAGTCCTCTTCTGGCTGTGCCGGGTGGAGATTATAACAGAACATGGCCAAGATGTTCAAATGTTCATAAATGACCAGCATGGTTAAATAATAATAATCACAGTAGTTGTCGAGGGTGCAGCAAGTCTGCACCTCAGGAGTAAATGTCAGTTTGCTTTTCATAGCCGGTAATAATAATAATAATAATCCAGACAGGAAGATCACATCAGTGACTCAACCCACTCATGTGACGCACCCCTCCTAGGGACGGCATGAAAGAGCACCAGTAAGCCAGTGACTCAGCCCCTGTAATAGGGTTAGAGGCAGAGAATCCCAGTGGATAGAGGGGAACCGGCCAGGCAGAGACAGCAAGGGCGGTTCGTTGCTCCAGAGCCTTTCCGTTCACCTTCCCACTCCTGGGCCAGACTACACTCAATCATAGGACCTACTGAAGAGATGAGTCTTCAGTAAAGACTTAAAGGTTGAGACCGAGTTTGCGTCTCTCACATGGGTAGGCAGACCATTCCATAAAAATGGAGCTCTATAGGAGAAAGCCCTGCCTCCAGCTGTTTGCTTAGAAATTCTAGGGACAGTAAGGAGGCCTGCGTCTTGTGACCGTAGGTATGTGCGGCAGGACCAAATCGGAGAGATGGGTAGGAGCAAGCCCATGTAATGCTTTTGTAGGTTAGCAGTAAAACCTTGAAATCAGCCCTTGCCTTGACAGGAAGCCAGTGTAGGGAGGCTAGCACTGGAGTAATATGATCACATTTTTGGGTTCTAGTCAGGATTCTAGCAGCAGTATTTAGCACTAACTGAAGTTTATTATCTACACAATTAACATTTATTTGACCTATTGGTCATTAACAGTAGGGAGCATGAAGTATTAAGAAATGCTGTGACTTTATTAGTGATAACATGAAGATATTTATTTTCCCTTCGTGTGCACTGATTTCAACAGACGTGATCCTCAGAAAGTCAGAATTTGGGTAGAGAAAGCTGATCTGAAAGCAGTGCTCCCAGCCTATTAATTAGTACATTTTTGTGTTCTTTCATGTTAATTGTGTATCAGATTGTATCTGTGTTTCTGCTCCACCAGACCCCCAGATAAATGCAGAGATGAAGGAAAGGTGATTAGGAGAGGAGGCTTCTTGAGACTATATTGAGTTGGACTCATTTTTAATGTCTCTCCTTTAGGTGCTGTGGGAGATCACCCGCTTCTTTCTGCTAGCCATTGAGCTCAGTGTGATTATCTTGGGACTGGCTTTTGGTATGTCTTCTCATGACCGCCGCAATACATTTCATTCATAAAACTCTCTTTCAATGTTTCCTTTTTCTGTATTATTATACTAATAATAATATAAATGTTTTTACTGCTCTAGGTTTATTGTTATTATTGCTTGGATAATCTTATCTGCAATTCTTTATGCGGTGCACTTTGCACAGAACACCGGAATAATTATTACTGTGAATTATCCCTATGAATCATTGTAATGTTTGTTTGTGTCAATGAATCCAGTAAGGGATGGGTTGCCAACTGGTGATTTTAACATGAAAATAAAATGTCATACATTTCAACTCCAAAGTTCTTTTACAGTAGCCTGATTCCAGATCTGTGGGTGCTATCATTGTTAACTCCTTGTTTGGAATCACAATGAATGACAAGGAGTTGACACGATAGCACAAACATACTGACATCCAGGCTAACTATACACATGAAATTAAAACCAAAGCTACAAAGTACACGCTGAATACAAAGTATAGTATGTTTTATTGGGACAATATGCGGAAGTACATGGCTAATGTGTATAAGGGCAATATACTAAAAGTGCAACGTAAATGACAATGTGTAATACTGCAAACCTAGAACTACGACATCTCCCTCTGGGCTCGTCTCACTTCTGTTGTAAGACGAACACTTGGAATGACTTAGTCACCAATGATGAGACTATAGTTGCACGCACACACAGTCATATATGCACTGTCTGTATACGTGGTAGTGCATATACAAGTTGTTTATAGTTATGGTATTCTTAGAGGGGGAGGAAATTTGGCTAAGCTTGCTGTGGAGTCAAACAGTATAAAGCTGACAGAGCATCATTATTACTTTACTGCATATTCAAATGTTTTCTTCTTCATTTTCGTAGTATCGTAGTCGACGTAACCCCTTGCGTACATTCTAGAAGTTTTGGGCCACTTTTGCTCTGGGGAATTAAAGAATGCCCACTAATGTGTTTCTTCTGTTGACAGGCCACCTGGAGAGCAAGTCCAGTATAAAGCGTGTGCTGGCAATCACTGCTGTTCTGGCACTGGGTTACTCCATCACACAGGTAAGACTGGACACCACTCGCATGGCAGCCCCACAACTCTCAAACTTACACAAGATCATATAATCCCAAAACTCCGTAATAAGAAGTGTTTACAAATGACAAAACAAAGAAATTACTGGTTAATGGAACCCTGTGTGTTGACCATCTGATGGTTCTTCCTCAGGGCACCCTGGAGATCCTGTACCCTGACAAGCACCTTTCCGCCGAGGATTTCAATATCTACGGCCACGGGGGACGCCACTTCTGGTTGGCCAGCTCCTGTTTCTTCTTCCTGGTGAGCTGCAAATGGTTACAGAGCAAATGAGGGCTGTCAAAGTAATTTTTTAGAATAATGTAATTGTATATAGTTCTACTGTCTGGAATTGATCTTATAACATGAATAGAGAGGGGTTTTCAATCACTTCTGTTTTGAGAATTGTTAGAATTGGATGTCTTTGTGCCACCCGTTTGGTCCTCTAATTTTGCTGTCCTGTTATTTGTAATGCAAGAAGGCACCAATTTCACCCATGTGTTTCTGCATGCTAGCACATACCCACATGTCATTGTGCATATGCTAGTTAGCATTGACTCGCAACCCTACCTCTAACTTCCTTCATACTGGACACAGAATCATGAAAATGGTGTTCATCTGACTCTGGGGAAGTAGATGAAGGGCCTCCCGAAGTACCCCTTTTAACACTGGTACTTGCGCTTTCAGGTGTACTCTCTGATTGTCATCCTTCCCAAAACCCCGGTGAGGGAGAGGATATCCCTGCCATGTGAGTTATTGGGACATTTGTTCACCCAGAAAACTATCAACAGATGGCAGAGGGCTTTTTTTCAGGGTCATTTACTAATATACCAACCGTTGAGTTCCACGGTGCTGTTTTTTGTGTTGTTTTTTTTATTTTTATTCTGCCTGATGTTTTATGAGAGTGGAGAGTTGGAGAGTGGTCTTGTGTTAGCAGCAAAGTTGACTCACACCCCTTCTTGGGCCTCCTACCTCCACAGCTAAGAAGAGTTTCTATGTGTATGCTGCTGTCCTGTCCCTGCTCAATCTGGTCCAGGGCCTGGGCAGCGCCCTGCTGTGTGCCGGCATCATAGAGGGGCTCTGGTGAGTGTCTGGACTGTGGAAAACAAGTGATGGACATTCAAGTAACTGTTCAGAGATTCAAGTAAATCATCACACTGTGATCTATGATTTATCCTAATGAAGAAAGAAAATATATATTTCCACACTGAGGTTGGAATAATACTGTCAAAATTATGATAATTCCCTTTTAGTGTAAGAGCTGTTTGAAAAAAATAAAAAATTATCACCAGGCGGTAAATTGGTTAAAAGACAATAAGAGTTCTAAATCTTTCTGCCAATAACAGTGTTTCCAGTCGCCGCCCCCCAATCAGACCACTCCCAGACAGTCCTAGCAACATTCTTGCTTGAGAAATTGATCTTTGCCAAGAAGCAATTTTGTTGTGTCCTTTTGACAATTTTAATTGAAAACAATCTCAGTAAGGTACTATTTATTTATTTAAGCAGGTAAGTTGACTGAGAACACATTCTCATTTACAGCAACGACCTGGGGAATAGTTACAGGGGAGAGGAAGAGGGATGAATGAGCTATTGTTACGCAGAAATAATTTGCTATTCTGATAAGAATGGCTGCATTGCACCATTTTAAAAATGTACTTTTCCCTCAAAGTAGAGCAGCTTGTGTTTTAGTGTCCATGTTCTGATGTCTTCTGTGTAGTCTAACTGAAGCCTCGTGTCATTCTGGTGCTAGGCTATAGAGATCGTTAAGTCGCTGCTGATGCCTGATGATGTTTATCTAGGTCGGTGAGCTCCCTGTTAGTCTGTGGTTTATGTGTGTCTGTGATTTGTTACAGCTGCGTGGACGTCACCACCTTCCTCTACTTCTCTGTGTTCGCCCCGCTCATCTACGTCACCTTCCTCAAAGGCTTCTTCGGGTACGTAGGTCAAAGGCCAAAAACTACGGCTGTCTGAAAATATTACTAAATGTCAAATCCTTGCTTCCTGTCCTTTTTTCCCCCTAAATTCCTCTCAAGGCTCATTGGAGGAAGAGATCCAAGAGGGACCTTGGATCCTGTCCTCCAATGCTCTTTGAGGTTAATTGAGGAAACGAGGACAGGAGACACAGGCAAGGTTCCCCCAATGCATGAGACATGTTTGGTTGCATTTTACTTCTGCCTGATGATACCATCTCTTTTCTGTCTTTTCGGTCTCCTTTTCTTCCTGTCCCTCCTTTTTCTCTCCTTGTCCCTCTTTTTTCCCTCAACTCTCTTCCTCCTCCCTCCCTCTAGCTCAGAGCCCAAGATCCTCTTCTCCTACAAGTGCCAGGTGGACGAGCCGGACGACCAGGCAGACGTCCACCTGCCCCCCACCTCGACATCTGGTCTGGGCCGCAAGGAGCAGCTGGAGCAAGGCTCCTTCTACTCCAGCACTCAGATAGACGGCCTGACTGCCACCGGCATGGCTGCCTACCTGGACGACGTGGCCTCTGGTCCTTTTGGGGCGGGCAGCATCAACAGCATCGACAGCGACCGCTGGAGGGCCATCAACGCCTAAGGAAAAAGATGAAAGGAAAGGAAAGGGGAGGTTAGGGGATGTATGCTAAGCTAGTAGGAGAGTGCTAGTAGGACTGGTTAAGTGGAGAGTAGTGAGAGGAGGGGGGGGGGGTGGAGGCTCTCTCTCTCTCTCTCTGGAGAAACTGTGAGGAGGGCCCTCATTGAGGAAGCTGCTCCCCCATTTCAGCTCCTGTTTGTCCTCCATGTCCTTCATTTTGGCTCTTGCTGCCTGCTCCATTCTGGCTCAAACATTACATTCTTCCCAATACCTGCCTGGGATTTTTCCACAACTTCAGTCAAGTATTATCCCCCCAGTAATTGAGTGCGTGGGCAACAAAGCTAAGAAGCAAATGTTCTTTGTTAAGTGTAAAGGTAATGTCCGTTACATTCCCATCGAAGGGTTACAGCTCAGTGAGGTAAAGTCCACGAACTGTGGCTTTGTGTTAGATTTGTGACTACTTGGTAACCAGGTCGTATTGAATCACCAATTCGCCGTGCCTTGCTCCCTATAGACCAGACCTGTCCTTATCACGCTAGGCCCCTTCTCTAAATTGCGTCATTCGTAATGTTTTATGTTTGAAATCAGTGCTTCTTTTCCCCAGTCTTTGATGTTTGACGTAATGTCATGTACCCTCATTGTATTAATTGAGGACCTCGGGCTTGAGTCTGCAGGAGCTTGGTATGCCTTGTCAAAGACCATTATTAGTGCATCTGGTATCCATGTGATTTGCTGCTGGGGCATAGAGAGAATCAAAATGGATGCTGAGTCGCACCCGTCATCTCTACCTATTTTATGTTATTATTTACTGTCTGTTTTATTTATTTTAGTGACCGCTCGGTTTTATGTCGAAAGGTAGTTCCATCAGCTGATTAATCCTGGTATAAGAAATGTTTCTAATAAGTAAAGCAACATTTACAAACCCACACGTCAAATGAGGGCGAGAGAAGGCAGGAATAGCACTTGTGGTTAGGCTATGTCTTTTTCAGACTTTTTATTTTTATTTCAAGAAATATTCATCCCAAGATGCATTGGATTCGACTGAAAAGAAACGGAGAAAAACAAAGGTCATTTTTTTTTTATGACTCAAATATGAACTAATATTGAAATGTAATTTTCAATATATGAAATTATTGAATTGGCCACCTTAGGTTGCTCATGTGCTCTTTAAAACGTAAGCCCTGATTTCATCACAAAGAAAGAGCAACTTTAAACACTAAATCTGTTTGCTGATAATGCTCAATGCGAACTGGACCAATTTGCATGAAGCACTACTTCCTTGCAGTAATTCTACTTTGTCTGCTGTGAACTTAGTAGCCCCACAACACATGGCTTGCTGTGAAACCAGTTCCATTGTTTATGCCCCCCTTGTGATTTTGTCACTTATATTCATTCCCCCACCTGGAATGGTGTACATTTGGCATGGTAAAACATTGTCTTGAGTGGAGTTCGTCGTGTGACATATGGCATCAGTATGTCATATAGAGACACGTTTATTTTTTCATAAATGTAAGCCACCACAAAGCAAGTGTTTTTGTATTGCCATAGTAGTATATTATGAGTCTTCTGCCTTGCACGTCCCAATACTTGACCTGCATCAACAAAGGAAACCCGGGAAATGTTGTACGGTTGCATTTGAGGGTCAACATTATTGATGAAAAATGGAGTATATTTATAAGGTGTTAGTGGGGTGTGGGTTTCAAATGCAAGTGTTGGCAGGCTACATAAGATTGAATACAATATTTAATTGAAATGACTTTGAAAAAGAGTAAGGATACTCAGTGCCAGCAAGCTGTGAATAACTTGTAATTGTATTTAATAATGTATCATTGTAGAATATTCAACTCATATGTTGTGTTGAGGATTCCATGAGACAATTAAACCTGCTTCCTTTTCATTCCTATACATGTATGTCTCCCCTTGGTGGTTTCTTGTGGTACTGCAAATTGAAACGTTTCGTCTAGTCCCAATTTTTGGGGGATGCGTGGCACGCAGTGTTTCATGTGATTTGAATTGGCCAAGACGTGGAATGTATGGCATTACATGTTTTGCCTAGCCATAATATTTATTGTACAAACATAGGCCTACACGACGTTTGGATAACTTGATTTTTGGGTTGACAGGGGATGACTACAGAACTACAATTCCCAGCCACTTATGGTCGCCTATGATACAAGATAAACTGTAATTGGAGTCCGATTTATGTTCTCCACCTATACGCGTTGAGATTACTGGCCGTCCTGGAAAGTGACCTTTTCTTGTGAGTATTTTGTCCGCGACGCGCTGTGGCGGCTACGGTTGCTTTCACATTATTGTAGACTTGTAAAGTATCCTAGTGTAGGGCAGTGTTTTTTTAAATACAGGTTAATACAAGCCGACCATTGACCATGGGAGGCAGTGAAAGTACGAGGAGAAAAGTGTCATTCGGCCTGGATGAAGAAGAGAAGGTCACAGTCATTCACGGAGTTAAGGCAAGTAACGTTAAGCGACTGATTAGAAAACGGCGACTTTCATTGCCAAGTAAAAAATAATTTGACATGGCGACAGAGAAATGAAATGCAACATATATTTAGTGTGTCCGTGACTTTTGGTTGCATTACCGTATCTCTAGTAAATATATCCGGCAGTATAGAACGGAAATAGTTGTGTATTTTAAAGCAAATGCAAGTAACAGACCCGCATTCTAATGTAAATGTCATGTATTCCCGTGTCCTCAAGTGAATTCGATCACGGTTCCCCCCCAGTCCGCTATGCGTCGTTGTCTGGACTTGACGGTACACTGTAGCGGTTCTTTGTAGGCTACAGAGAATATTTAACCGTACTGGACTCGTTCTAGGCTGCTACAATAATATCATTAGACCACATATTTTTGACCAACACAATTTATAACGCAAATATTTTAGGTTATGGCTTATAATAATGCAGGTCTAGCTTTGAGCAAATAGATTTATTCCCATATCACCTGCAGATGGACGGTTAATGTAGGCCGATGGGAGACTCGCAATATGTCAATGTTATCATTAATTTGTAAAGGAAGTCATTGGCGAATTGTTTGAAGTTGCCCTACATAAAGTTATGAAAAACACATTTGATTTGGTCTAGGGCAGCAAGTTAGTGTCAAAGTGGGATTGACAGTATCTTCTTACATTTATATAATACGTGTGCCCAAATCAACTTGTTTCAAAGAATTGGGTCACACTTATGGTGCTCTTATTACTGAGTAATATCTCTAATACAGTCGTAATTCATAGGGTTTTGGCTACTCATTGCTATACATTAGGGTAAGGGTTAGTCTACTTCTGTAAGTGCAGTCTAACAATGCTGTTACTATAGTTATTGGCCTATATACTATTCAGGAGTAATTACAATCCAATACATACACTGGAAAGTGTTAAACCTTGAAATAATAATTAGCCTATTAGTGTATATTACTTGACACTTAGGTCTTTGTGCAAGCACCCATTGCTTTGAATGTCCGTCTGACCAGTTTTGCACAATGTAACCTATTTATTACGCAATACACAGCTCTCAGGGGAGCTGATGCAGCGGATGCGAGATTCGCAGGGAACGGACGGAGTCAATCCACCGCCACCCCAGCCTGGCAGCCACAAACCTGCACCAGGTATGGAAGAGCGCGACGACCTAAGTGCTCAACTCAACTGTGACTTTGGAGATAAAGTAGGCCTTTTGGTCCCAGGGACATAAATGTTTAACATTTTTTGAGATTTTTTTAATCATGGACTACAGTAATAGTTGTGTTGTGATGTTAGCCGACCGTCTTATGGAAGTGATTACCGTGGAATTGGGAAATGGATATGATGGATTGTTATAAAGACCATTCTTAAATGGCTGGATGTAATTGCAGGTCCAAGACCTGGCCCCACTGCTGCCGAGGCACAGGAGGAGCTGCGGAGGAAGTGAGTTCAACTGCCACTATTATACACTTTACACCTGAGGACCAACTCCATTCCTTGGTGTGCAGGATTTTCTTCCAGTCTAGTAGCACACCTGATTGCAACAGTGTATGTTGCTCAAACCTTTGCATGAATCATGTCTTGACTGACATCACTACGACTGTTGCGTGTGTAGTCTTATCTGAAGTTAGGATTTGACACCTTAGTGCAGTGTCACTCAATCCATTCCTGGAGGACCAGTCTTGTGGCACCCCTGGGGATTTACTAATCAAATTTACTCTGTGATATCCTTAGGTTGATCGTAATACCTTTTTTCATGCGATATAATGTATGGAACTAGACACTAGCCAGACATGTCATTCTGAGAATGAATTTGTAGACTAAGGGAGCTATCAACACCTCATGTTGCTCTTATTTACCGCTAGCATGGTGGCAGTAGGCCATGTCAACAGCATGGCTCACTATGTGGTTGGAATGCTAACGGCTCATGTCTGTGTCATGCTAAATGCTAGGCTAACTAGCGTCTCAGTGTAGTTTGACTTCTCATGAGCCACCTTTGTGACGGCATGGGCCTGTTGCCAAGGCCTAGATGAAACTGCAGTCCATGTGTTTTCCTATAGCAAGGGTGGCCAACCACGGGTGGCTGATTAGGTATGCAGGTTTTTGCTCCAGCCCTACTCTATCCTGCCTGATTCAGCTAATCAAGGTCCCGATGAGCAGCCGATTAGTTGCCAGGTGTATTGGAGCTGGGCTGGAGCAAAAGCCTGCATACACAGTATCTCCCCACGCAGAGGGTTGGCCACCCCTACATTACAGGTTGAGTTTGTCTCATGTTCATCGTATGTGTGTAGGTTTGAGAGGGAGCAGGCCCAAGTGCAGGAGCAACTGTTTCGACTGGCCCAGAGGGAAAAAGAAGCAGCAGCAGCCACAGCGGGGAGGAAAGGAGAGACTCACGACGGCCTGAACCCTGCCGTGCTCCGAGAGAAGGGCAAGACCCACGAGGAGCTGATGAAGGCCAAACAACTGGTGAGTCAGTGGGCTCCTCTCTGCTGCCCTCTAGGGCCCAATCCCAAATGGACTTCTATGCACTTGTCGAGGTCTAAGAGGATTTGATTGGTATAAGCAAAATGGTAATAGCTCCACCTTGCCCTTTTGATAGGCTAGGTGGACATTTCATAATATTATACAAATCAATTCCTCTTAGATCTCCACAAGTGCATATAGTGTATGGTAGAGGTCTTCACGGATCCACCTGTACCCGAATATCCGAGACTCGATCCGGGACCCGAGCGAGTCCGCATTCAGAATTCCAAATAATATCACGTGTCTCGTGTACGTGTAATTTTAACTGATTTGTCCAGAATGGCCTGTACGCTACTGCTGCAGGGGAGAGAGAGACATGGTATAATTTATGCTGCTGCTCTTGCTTTTCACGAGAGTGGCGCTTGTATCTTGTTGGCCAATCGTGACTCATCAAAGCAGTCATATAGCCTCGCTCCGTGTGTGGCAGAAGTTAGGAGCTATCTAATCAATGGAAGATGGAATTAAAATGACATAATTAAAAGTTAAAGGAGAAGGACAGGCTACAACAACCAAGAGCCAGCAAGTAGCCAGGCTGCTACTTAATATTCTTAGTGGAGTTGTTCTTATTTGTAATTGTAGGTTTAGAAAGCACTGCAGCCTCAGCTAGCCTAGCTATCTAATGTTAGCTAACTTAATTAACTAGCTTCTCCCGGTTTGAGGCAGTCGAGACAGGTCCTACGTCATCATATTTGATGATAAATAACCTAGCAATGGCAGCTATTAGTCTACGAGAGCGCGAGCCGGCTTGGTTGGTTGCCGTCTCTCGTTCCCTCCAGCCTGCTAGAGCGGCACCTCTCTCCCTCTTGTGCTTTATTAGCTCCTGTTAATAAAGTAGCTTATAAAATAACTTTTCTGCTGCTTCCCTCAATCATATCTAATCAGACCGGGTCTAGATCCGTCCGGGTCTCTATGGAACGGGTCTAGTTGTCCTCGGGTCCGTTGAGAATGGGTCTCTATATTTATGTATATCGGGTCTGGGTGGGAAAGCCCCAGGTCCATTTTGGAACAGGTCCAACTTTTTGGACTCGTGAAGACCTCTACGGTCGTGCACGTGTCAAACTCATTCCATGGAGGGGCCGAGTTTCTGTGGGCTTTCGTTCCTCCCTTGTACTTGATTGACGAAGTAAGTTCACTAATTAGTAAGGAACTCCCCTCACCTGGTTGTCTAGGTCTTAATTGAAAGAAAATGGAGAGAAAAAACTCCATGAAATGAGTTTGACACCCCTGGTGTAGGACTTCGGGGCCTATTTGGTATTGAACTAAAGCTCATCCCTAACTCAGTTCCACATAGTTAGCACTCTGTTATCATAGAAACTAATGACATTAGTATGTCCTAATAATATGTGTGAGTACCATAGTAATATCGGAGTTAGTGCCCTTTGCTGTACTAGAAATGCTATAATAGTGTCTAATACCTGAGTATGTCACCTTAATGTCAAGGGAAATTGCACAAATACATCATGACTATTGAGTATTAGCACAGCGAGGTTGAAAGAGCCAATATTAGGCTGGTATTTGATTAGCAATTAGCCCTCTGATATAAGAATTTTCTGTTAGTGTACAGTGCCCTCTGCTGGTTAGAAAATGAAACGGCGTGGCCTATGTGAACTACTGTACCTTGACCACAATAGACTCCAATGAAATGTTATTCGTCAAATGCTTTGTAAACAACAGGTCTAGACTTACAGTGAAGTGCTTACTTACGGCCCTTCCCAACAATGTAGAGAAAGAAAATTGAGAAAAAAGAAAATGAATTACACGTAATAATACATGCACAAGGAGTAACGATAACTTTGCTATATACACAGAGTTCCAGTACCGAGTCAATGTGCAACAGGATAGATAATAAACAATAGCAAAAAAGTTTGTGCAAAAAGTCTGGGTAGCTATTTTGTTAACTAACTCTTTAGAAGTCTTATTGGTTTGGGGGTAGAAGCTGTCCTGTTGTTTCCAGACTTCGTTACCATTTTCTGGTGGTAGCAGAAATAACAGTCTATGGCAGGTGGCTGGAGTCTTTTGACAATTTTTAGGGCCTTCCTCTGGTCTTGTATAGCAGGGAGCTCAGCCCTAGTGATGTACCGGCCCATACGCACTAACCTCTGTAGTGCCTTGTGGTCGGATGCCAAGCAGTTGCCATACCAAGCAGTTGCCATACCAAGCGGCGATACAGCCAGTCAAGATGCTCTCGATGGTGCAACTGTATAACTTTTTGAGGATCTGATGGCCAAACCCTTTCAGCCTCCTGAGGGAAAAGGGGCATTGTCATGCCCTCTTCAGGACTGTGTTGGTGTGTGTGGACCATCATAGATCGTTAGTGATGTGGAACCCGAGGAACTTGAACATAGTAGGTATTACAGACTGGTTCAGGGAGAGGTTGAAAAGACACTTGCCAGCTGGTCCATCTGGCCCTGCGGCCTTGTGAATGCAAACCTGTTTAAAGGTCTTACTCACATCGGCTATGGAGAGCGTGATCCCACAGTTGTCCGGAACAGCTGCTCTCATGCATGGTTCAGTGTTGCTTGCCTCAAAGTGAGCGTCGAAGTCATTTAGCTCGTCTGGTAAACTAGTCCTACTTAGTTGACATTAATTTCCCACCCCCAACTAAGCATATTTCTGATAAAACACTGTATTGTATGAAGGTGAAGGAAATTGATATTTGTGCGTGCCTGCGTACAAGCACGTGCACAAACGCATGTGGGTTTGATTGCTCAGTCAAGTCTTAAGAAGCAGCTAAATGCAGCGTACACTACAGTTCTCGAGTGCACCGACTCACTCTGGTCGTCTGTTTTTACTCCCCACTCTCCCAGTTGATTTGTTTACTTGTGTTTTAAAAAAAAAATTTTTTACGGAGTTGGCTTTAATGAATATTGAATATTTATCTGGTTGGGTTTTCATTACTTTGGCCACCAAGCTTAATGATGTTCCATTGGAATGAGTCACCTGAGTCTCCGTGATTGCCTTTGTTTTTTGTCATTTTTTTTGTTTGTTTTAGTGACAAATTGGTAGCGTTGGTCCGTGTGCGTTTGGAGAGGATAAACAACCTTTGCATTGTTTTTCAACCACAGACGTGATAGAATAGAAAATCACTTCTAGTTTCTTTTGACCATGGGGCTTTTTGACAGGTGTGAACCCGCTGTCAGACCGATCACAACTGCAATATTTCGGTGTGTGTGTGAGTCTGTCTGTGCACGCCTAGTTTGATACACCAGGTGTTGTTTTAGCCACGGCTGTGTTCAGAGTTTGATCAGTAGTGAGAGAGATCATGCCCTGGAGATAGTAGTGTTGACATAACTGCTATTCCTCCTCCTGTTTTGCTGTCCCTCTCTTTCTCTCCTCTCTCGTTGTCTCTGTATTCTCACATGCCTGCTTCCTCTCAGATACAGACCCAACACACACACACATAGGACTAAATGGGTAATGGGGAGTGATTTTTGACAGCGTGCCTCTTGCTCCGTGGAGTATTTCTGAACAGTGTCTACGTCCGATCCTTCTGACCTTTTCCTCACCTATCGCAACTGCACTGTGTTAACGACTTGTTTGTTTGAATTGTGTGTGAAGTTGGAGTGTGTGTGTGAGAGGGAGTGTGTGTGTGTGTGTGTGAGGGCGAGTGTGTGAGAAAGAGATCTATATTCCATATCTGTTTTACTATATGCCTCTGCTCATTGCTCTCTTGCCGCAAGTTGCTCTCCATCCAGGGGCGCAGCTTGACCCTGTATGTGGGATGTGTGCTTTCTGCGGGGAGGTTGAGAACAGAGCAGAATACATATTTCCACTGTTCGCTCTAACATATGGACAATAAAGTTGTATATCGTGTTTTGTATCTCAAAGTTTCACTCTCATCTGATCGCCTTAGTGTGTGATTCTACACTAGCAGCATCCTCCTATATTCAAATGCAGGTCTCCTCTCATTGTAACTATACTAACGTCTGCAGTGCACTTCGGAGAGGGCGAGAAAGGAAGAGACTGAGGGGGAAGAGGAGGCGTAGCAGGGTCTCCTCTCATTTGAACTATATACTAAGCTCAGGAGTGCACTTTCAGAATAGACGACAAAGCACATTAGCATAAGACTTGTTTCCTCCACCGCTCTTTTCTTTCATTAGCACCTGCTTTCGTTCCTATCACCCCTCTCTGCAAATATACTCTTCTTCTTTTGCAGACACCACACACACACACACACACACACACACACACACACATCCCAGAATGGGGGAATACATTCTGAGCTCACACATACAGGAATATCCATCTGCATCAAAGACATGTTGATTGAATTTGGAATCATGAAGTGTTTGAAAAGCTAGCTGGTGCTGACAGGTTTTCTAGAAGTGTGTTATAGGTGTCTGTATGTTTTTCTCTGTGTGTGTGTGTGTGTGTGTGTTTTTGGAGGTGCAAGTCACACCATTCCTGTACACAACCATCCAGAATCCATATGAAAGTATTCACTACCGTTCAAAAGTTTTGGGGTCACTTAGAAATGTCCTTGTTTTTGAAAGAAAAGCAACTTTCTTGCCCTAAATAACATAAGATCAGAAATACAGCGTAGACATTGTTAATGTTGTAAATTACTATTGTAGCTGGAAAAGGCAGATTTATTTTTTATGGAATATTTACATAGGCGTACAGAGGCCCATTGTCAGCAACCGTCACTCCTGTGTTCCAACACGTTGTGTTAGCTAATCCAAGTTTATCATTTTAAAAGGCTAATTGATCATTAGAAAACCCTTTTGCATTATGTTAGCACAGCTGAAAACTGGTGTCCTGATTTTAAAGAAGCAATAAAACTGGCCTTCTTTAGACTAGTTGAGTATCTGGAGCATCATCTTTTGTGGGTTCGATTGCAGGCTCAACATGGCTCGAAGCAAATAACTTTCTTCTGAAACTCGTCAGCCTATGCTTGTTCTGAGAAACGAAGGCTATTCCATGCGAGAAATTGCCTAGAAACTGAAGATCTCGTACAACGCTGTGTACTACTCCCTTCACAGAACAGCGCAAACTGTCTCTAACCAGGATAGAAAGAGGAGTGGGAGGCCCCGGTGCACAACTGAACTAGAGGAAAAGTACATTTGTGTGCCTAGTTTGAGAAACGGACGCCTCACAAGTCCTCAACTTGCAGCTTCATTAAATAGTACCGGCAAAGTACCAGTCTCAACGTCATCAGTGAAGAGGCGACTCCGGGATGCTGGCCTTCTAGGCAGAGTTGCAATGAAAAAGCCATATCTCAGACTGGCCAATTAAAAATAAAAGATTAAAATGGGCAAAAGAACAGACACTGGACAGAGATGGCTTTTTCTTTGCAACTAGGCCTAGAAGGCCAGCATCTGTGTGAGAGCGAGGTCTTGCATCTCGCTGATCTCAATATCTGTGGTGCTGCTCATGGCACGTCTACCCTTTTAAGCAGTCTTCCTATGTTTAGACTCATAAATAGCAGAAACGTTCCCATCTTCACCACTAGATGGCAGTAGTAGAGCTTATTTCCCATATCTAGGATACAAACCAGAATTGATCCGTGCCCAGCACAGCAACGTGCTGTATGCGATCCAGACTTAATATTTTATTCACCCCCCCACCTCTCGTGTGTGTGTGTGCGCGCGAAAATGACTGGGAAAGATGAGACTCTGCAGTGCTTCCGACACTGTCCAAAAGAACGATGATGAAAGGCCCAACATTCATTAAAGTCAAGGCTGGGAAAAACACACACGGACACACACCCTAGCTGGCATCTATCAGCAGCTCACGCTCTGCATGTTAACACAGACACCCTGCTGCTGCAGGCTGGGGAACGGACCGCTTATGACTACGTCCTCACTCCAGTCTACACCTTCCCATCCCCATTACAGCCACTATTTTCTACATTGTACAACAATAGTGAAACATAACAACTATGAAATAACACGAATGGAATCATGTAGTAATCAAAAAAGTGTTAAACAAATCAAAGTATATTTTATATTTGAGATTCTTTAGTATAGCCACATTTTGCCTTGACAGCTTTGCACACTCTTGGCATTCTCTCAACCAGCTTCACCTGGAATGCTTTTCCAACTGTCTTGAAGGAGTTCCCACACGGTGGTTGAAACCAAAAATATCAAATTTGGCCTCATCAGACCAGATTTCCACCTGGCTAATGTCCATTCCTTGTGTTTCTTGGCCCAAGCAAATATCTTCATATTACTAGTGTCCTTTAGTAGTGTCCTTCAGTAGTAGTGCAGCAATTCGACCATGAAGGCCTGATTCACGCAGTCTCCTCTGAACAGTTGATGTAGAGATGTCTGTTATATGAACTCTGAGGCATTTAATGGGCAGCGATTTCTGAGGCTGGTAACTCGAATGAACTTATCCTCTGCAGCAGAGGTAATTATGGGTCTTCCTTTCCTGTGGAGGTCCTCATGAGAGCCAGTTTCATCATAGCGCTTGATGGTTTTTGCAACTGCATTCTCAAAGTTCTTGACTTTTTCCGGATTGACTGACCTTGTTCTAAAGTAATAGTGGACTGTCGTTTCTTGTCACAACACAACTGATTGGCTCACACATTAAGAAGGAAAGAAATTCCACAAAGAAATTCCACAAATTAACTTTTGACAAGGCACACCTGTTAATTGAAATGCATTCCAGGTGACTACCTCATGCAGCTGGTTGAGAGAATGCCAAGAGTGTGCAAATCTGTCATCAAGGCATAGGGTGGCTACTTTGAAGAATTTCATTTGTGAAACTTTTTTATGTGTTATTTCATTGTTTTGATGTCTTCACTATTATTCAACAATGTAGAAAATAAACAATGGACCCTGTCTTTCAAAAATAATTCATAAAAATCAAAATTTCACAGATCTTCCTTGTAAAGGGTTTAAACACAGGTTCCCAAGCTTGTTCAATGAACCATAAACAATTAATGAACATGCACCTGTGGAACGATCGTTAAGATACTAACAGCTTACAGAGGGTAGGCAATTAAGGTCACAGTTATGAAAACCTAGGACACTAAAGAGGCCTTTCTACTGACTCTGAAAAACACCAAAAGAAAGATGCCTAGGGTCCCTGCTCATCTGTGTGATCGTGCCTTAGGCATGCTGCAAGGAGGCATGAGGACTGCAGATGTCAGCGATACAGGGAGACACGATGGACAGCTGATCGTCCTCGCACTAGCAGACCACATGTAACAACACCTGCACAGGATCGGTACATCCGAACATCACACCTGCGAGCCAGGTACAGGATGGCAACAACAACTGCCCGAGTTACACCAGGAACCCACCATCAGTGCTCAGACTGTACGCAATAGGCTGAGAGAGGCTGGACTGAGGACTTGTAGGCCTGTTGTAAGGCAGGTCCTCACCAGACATTACCGGTAACAACGTCGCCTATGGGCACAAACCCACCGTCGCTGGACCAGACAGGACTGGCAAAAAGGGCTCTTCACTGACGAGTTGCGGTTTTGTCTCATCTCTCTGATGGTCGGGTTCGCATTTATCGTCGAAGGAATGAGCGTTACACAGAGGCCTGTACTCTGGAGCGGGATCGATTTGGAGGTGGAGGGTCCGTCATGGTATGGAGCGGTGTTTCACAGCATCATCGGACTGAGCTTGTTTGCCTGCAATGCCTGCAATGACATCTCAACGCTGTGCGTTACAGGGAAGATATCCTCCTCCCTCATGTGGTACTCTTCCTGCAGGCTCATCCTGACATGACCCTCCAGCATGACAATGCCACCTGCCATACTGCTCGTTCTTTGCATGATTTCCTGCAAGACAGGAATGTCAGTGTTCTGCCATGGCCAGTGAAGAGCCCGGACCTCAATCCCATTGAGCACGTCTGGGACCTGTTGGATCGGAGGGTGAGGGCTAGAGCCATTCCCCCCAGAAATATCTGGGAACTTGCAGGTGCCTTGGTGGAATAGTAGGGTAACATCTCACAGCAAGAACTAGCAAATCTGGTGCAGTCCATGAGGAGGAGATGCACTGCAGTACTTAATGAAGCTAGTGGCCACACCAGATACTGACTTGATTTTGACCCCCCCCCCCCCCCGCCTTTGTTCAGGGACACATTATTCCATTTCTGTTAGTCACATGTCTGTGGAACTTGTTCAGTTGTTGAATCTTGTTATGTTCATACAAATATTTACACATGTTAAGTTTGCTGAAAATAAACGCAGTTGACAGTGAGGACGTTTCTTTTTTTTGTGGAGTTTAGTAAAAAAAAAAAAAAAAAGTAGGCGTGTCCAAACTTTTGACTGGTACTGTATATGTATTTTTTTTAATTCAGGGGGTACTGTAGCACCCCTGCTTCCCACGGCTATGGTCGTCGGCTGTTAGCTGTGTCTTTGGACTACCACTAGCAAGCAACGGCTCCGTGCTTGAGCGGGATAGAAAGGCAGCTCGTCAGTGGGAATGGGAGAGACGAGAGAGGGGAGGAGAGAGAGCTTGCTTGTGTTGACCTATTAACCTGTGAAATCCTTTACAGGTCTGGGGCTAGGGTTTGATTTGGAATTGGTTGATTAACCTATTGGGTGCAGTCCCATGATTTGAGTTCCTGACCCACACACACACACCATCAAACCCCCCTGTAAGCTCTCCTCTCCAAGGGGAACCTACGCTGCGAGGAGAAGAGAAAAGATAAGCAACGTTAGGCTCCAGATCCACCCGGCCCTTATCAGTCTATGTAATCACCAGACTTGACATCTTTTGTGCATGTTAAAGCCGTTAAGCTCCATTCTCTCAGCTCTCCCCCTACCCCCGCCCCACACCCCACCTTCCCTACCAATGCCAGCCTCTGGCAATAGCCAACGAGTCGACCACACGGGCTGAGGAGATTTTTATCCCGCCGTGGCTCGCAAGAGGGACGTCTGGCTGTAACCCTGGCGGCGCAAAGGGCAAGTGAGTCGGTGTGGATCGGAATAATGTGAGCTCAGATCAAAATGATTGCCAAATGTAATGAGGCAGTGGGAAGAGGAGTGTTTTTGAATGGTCTCATTTGATTGTCAACCACTGTGTGTTCCAGTGGATTTAGGTTCTGAGATACTGGTCATAGTGTTCAAATGGGGACAGAGAGAGAGTGTGTGACGACGACAAGGTTTTTGAATTGTCAAAATCAAAATGGGGTTCGGTGTTTTTGCTCCTGTTCATGACTTGATTCTACTCATCAGGAACTTGATTTCTGATTCTGAGCAGGGATGGAGCAAAATCCTGCACACCAGGAGAAGGGTTGGCCAACCCTTAATACAGCAGCAGTATTAGGTCCCAATTGGGTCATAACTGGATTCTAATATACACAACATAAGCAAAAGTATGTGGACACCTGCTCGACTCGACCCCCCCCCCTCTGCTGCTATAACAGCTTCCACTCTTCTGGGAAGGCTTTCCACTAGATGTTGCAACATTGCTGCGAGGATTTGCTTCCATTCAGCCATGCGCATTAGTGAGGTCGGACACTGATGTTAGGCGATTATGTCTGGCTTGCAGTCTGCGTTTCAATCCCAAAGGTGTTTGATGGGGTTGAGGTCAGGGCTCTGTGCAGGCCAGTCAAGTTCTTCCACACCGATCTCGACAAACCATTTCTGTATGGACCTCGCTTTGTGCACAGGGGCATTGAAACAGGAAAGGGCCTTTCCCAAACCTTTGCCACAAAGTTGGAAGCACAGAATCATATAGAATGTCATTGTATGCTGTAGTGTTAAGATCTCCCTTCACTGGAACTAAGGGGCCGAGCCCGATCCATGAAAAACAGCCCCAGACCATTATTCCTCTTCCATCAAACTTTACAGTTGGCAACATGCATTCGGGCACGTAGCGTTCTCCTGGCATCAGCCAAACCCAGATTTGTGCCAAATGGTGAAGTGTGATTCATCACTCCAGAGAAAGAATTTCCACTGCTCCAGAGTCCAATGGCGGCGAGCTTTACACCACCCCAGCTGACGATTGGCATTGCACATGGTGATCTTAGGCTTGTGTGTGGCTGCTCGGCCATGGAAACCCATTTCATGAAGCTCCTGACGAACAGTTATTGTGCTGATGTTGCTTCCAGGGGCAGTTTGGAACTCTGTAGTGAGGTTGCCACCGAGGACAGTAGATTTTTACGTGCCACGGGCTTCAGCACTTGGCGGTCCCGTTCTGTGAGCTTGTGTGGGCTACCACTTCACGGCTGAGCCATTGTTGCTCCTAGACATTTCCACTTCACAATAACAGCACTTACAGTTGACCGGGGCAACTCAAGCAGGGCAGAAATTTGATGAACTGACTTGTTGGAAAGGTGGCATCCTATGACGGTGCCACATTGTAAGTCACTGAGCTCTTCAGTAAGGTCATTCTACTGCCAATGTTTGTCTATGGAGATTGCATGGCGGTGTGCTGGAGTTTTTCGCCTGTCTCCCTCCCACCCTCCCTCTCGTTCTCCATATTATTCCAACCAGTCTGTACTTAGAATAAGCAGGCTGATTAAAGTGCTAATTCATTTAGCATCCCTGAGCTATGTGAAGAGTACACACATTTAATGAGCATACAGATAGACTAACTAATTTACGCCTGTGTGTGCGCGTGCGTGCGTGCGTGCGTGCGTGGACGCACAGATCAGGACAGTGCCTGGTCCATTCAGAGGTGTAATGGGAGTGTATTTGAGACTGAAAAGGAGAAGACTTTTACTGGGTTTACTGCATGTGTTTCTGTGAGTAAGATGTATTTTTGGCTTACTGTACCTGTGTGTACCTGGAGCTCGTACCTGTTATTTTCGGGGGGGTAACCACCCGGAAACTATTTAAACCCAGAAACCACTTTTATACACGTTTTACTTTCAGCCCTTAGACATTCCCATAACCTGAATTTGACCCATTCTTCAGCCTTTACATTATATTAACTTCTGGAAATAACAGGGCAAAACATGCACACTAACTGGCACAACCAGTTTACCTGGTATGACTGGGATTGTATTGTATCTCTTTCCTTCCCCTTGCTCTCTTTTCTCCTTTTATCTCTACCGCTGTCACTTTCTCCCTCTATCTGTATATACAGTGGGGCAAAAAAGTATTTAGTCAGCCACCAATTGTGCAAGTTCTCCCACTTAAAAAGATGAGGCCTGTAATTTTCATCATAGGTACACTTCAACTATGACAGACAAAATGAGAAGAAAAAAAATCCTGACAATCACATTGTAGGATTGTTAATTAATTTATTTGCAAATTATGGTGGAAAATAAGTATTTGGTCACCTACAAACAAGCAAGATTTCTGGCTCTCACAGACCTGTAACTTCTTCTTTAAGAGGCTCCTCTGTCCTCAACTCATTACCTGTATTAATGGCACCTGTTTGAACTTATCAGTATAAAAGACACCTGCCCACAACCTCAAACAGTCACACTCCAAACTCCACTATGGCCAAGACCAAAGAGCTGTCAAAGAAACAAAATTGTAGACCTGCACCAGGCTGGGAAGACTGAATCTGCAATAGGTAAGCAGCTTGGTTTGAAGAAATCAACTGTGGGAGCAATTATTAGGAAATGGAAGACATACAAGACCACTGAAAATCTCCCTCGATCTGGGGCTCCACGCAAGATCTCACCCCGTGGGGTCAAAATGATCTCAAGAACGGTGAGCAAAAATCCCAGAACCACACGGGGGGACCTAGTGAATGACCTGCAGAGAGCTGGGACCAAAGTAACAAAGTAACATTTTGACCCCACGGGGTGAGATCTTGCGTGGAGCCCCAGATCGAGGGAGATTTTCAGTGGTCTTGTATGTCTTCCATTTCCTAATAATTGCTCCCACAGTTGATTTCTTCAAACCAAGCTGCTTACCTATTGCAGATTCAGTCTTCCCAGCCTGGTGGAGGTCTACAATTTTGTTTCTGGTGTCCTTTGCCAGCTCTTTGGTCTTGGCCATAGTGGAGTTTGGAGTGTGACTGTTTGAGGTTGTGGACAGGTGTCTTTTATACTGATAACAAGTTCAAACAGGTGCCATTAATACAGGTAACGAGTGGAGGACAGAGGAGCCTCTTAAAGAAGAAGTTACAGGTCTGTGAGAGCCAGAAATCTTGCTTGTTTGTAGGTGACCAAATACTTATTTTCCACCATAATTTGCAAATAAATTCATTAAAAATCCTACAATGTGATTTTCTGGATTTTTTTTCTTCTCATTTTGTCTGTCATAGTTGAAGTGTACCTATGATGAAAATTACAGGCCTCTCTCATCTTTTTAAGTGGGAGAACTTGCACAATTGGTGGCTGACTAAATACTTTTTTGCCCCACTGTATGTCTCCTCTCTCTCGCTGTATCTGTATATGTCTCCTCTCTCGCTGTATCTGTATATATCTCCTCTCTGTATCTGTATATATATCTCCTTCTCTCTCCAGTTTGGACACCAACACAGACTACCAAACGACGCCAAAACCCTCCTCCCCAAACACACAGATTTTATTCAATGTTCTATTTGCATAATTCCTCATTTGCATAATTGATTTCCTAGGAAGCGCTTCTCTCCATGCGAGTCGGTGTGTGTGTTTGTGAGACCCAAAGGTCTCGTCCGCTCAGTCAGTCAGTCACACACACACACACACACACACACACACACACACACACACACACACTCTCCCATTCTCTCAGTTCCCATTACATTTGGGATATTGAATTCGAGCTAACTAGCATATCTGTTTGCTATGGTACTGCCTCTTAGGTCACCAGATGCACCAGGTTGGCAACTGCTTGTGCCACGCTTAGATTACGGTTGAAACTCTCTCGGTTTGGCAGGGGGTGGGTTTGTGTTATCTACCAGGGGTGGCAGCAGGCTGTGAACAGCCACTCTAGCCCAATGGAAAAACACCACATCCTAGCCTGTCTGATGGACACAGGGGTGTGGCTGTGTTGTGCCCAGACGGTTAGCCTGAGTTGAACTATAATGAGGTCTGTGTGTGTTTGGTCAAAATGATTTGAGGAAACAATGCACACACAAACACACACTCGTTTGTATATGTAACTCAACAATGATTATGCTTGGGAGCATTTGTCTTCGAGCATCTGTTGAGAAGAAGTGGTAGAACGTAAGGTTTGAGTTGACTGCTTGTCCCTACGGGAACCAATGGACAAAACAATTGAATTGCTGAATGGCCATCAGACAATTTTACAGACCATTTGTGGAGCTTGATGGTGTGTAAATTCAAACCCCTTAAGTTGGTCTATGTGCGTGTGTCTCCGCTAACCCCTTATTCTTCCAAGCCACTAACACTCTGGGCCGCATCCCAAATGGCACACTATTCCCCATATAATGCACTACTTTTGACCAGCGCTCAGTGCACTATATAGGGAATATGGTGCCAGTTGGGACAAAGCCTCTGAGTGTTCTAAAGAGAGGGGGAGGCTCAAACACAAACAGATGGTGGGGCTGTAACCGCTTCACACCGCCTCTGTGAGCTCACCTCATTTAGCTCAATGGGACTTTTTATGGGCCGTGGCCATATTATATTAGCCTACCCTGCCATTCTACTTCATTTACTTCTATGACCCTGGGTCCAGTGTAAGGCCATCCTGCCATTCTACTTCATTTACTTCTATGACCATGGGTCCAGTGTAAGGCCATCCTGCCATTCTACTTCATTTACTTCTATGACCCTGGGTCCAGTGTAAGGCCATCCTGCCATTCTACTTCATTTACTTCTATGACCCTGGGTCCAGCGGTGGAGTGCCGTTCAGTGTTTCCCAATTGCTTCTTCTATAGGATTCCCAGGACTGTGCTTGTATTGTTCCAGTCCGGCACCAGTCTGACCTGACTCCACGAATGAAGAGCTCGGGATATTAGTCGACAAGTTGGATTGGCGCTGGGCCGAGAGAAAATGTTCTGCGCCACTATTGGGTGCAGTTGCGGAGTTGGAGCAGTCCGAGTCGTCTTAAATGTGGGCGACCAATGATCATCTTGTATTTTAAAGGGGTCAAAAATGCCGTAGAAGCATGTGTATGTTGTAAACCGCACGTTACGTTTTAGTGCAAGGGTCTCCATGCCGACAATGTTTCTGGAGAGCTACTCGAGGTGAAGGTGTTTGTTCCAGCCCAGCCGCAATACACCTGATTACAACTCGTCAAGGTACAGGCTGAAGGTCCGATGCAAACTGGCCCTAGCTAGAAGTTCCGATGCAAACTGGCCCTAGCTAGATGTTCCGATGCAAACTGGCCCTAGCTAGATGTTCCGATGCAAACTGGCCCTAGCTAGAAGTTCCGATGCAAACTGGCCCTAGCTAGATGTTCCGATGCAAACTGGCCCTAGCTAGATGTTCCGATGCAAACTGGCCCTAGCTAGAAGTTCCGATGCAAACTGGCCCTAGCTAGATGTTCCGATGCACGTTATTTAAAGAGCTGGTGGGGAGTGGTGTAGTTGTTGTACCCAGACAGATATTGTAACAAAGCCAGACGACTGTATCTCCTAACCGACAACCCCTTCCTCTGCCACATCACGAAAGTGAACACTTTAACGTCTTACCCTCCCCTGACCTTTCCAGGTCCTCCTCTGTGCGAACCTCACCTCCCTCTTTAATCTCAGCTCATCGTCCGTGTGTCTCGCTCAGCGCTCATTCTGTACATCGAGACTTAATAATTAGCCTCACGTGGGCTCTGTACGGTGAAGAATGGTCTTTTTTGTGAGATTACACAATGTTCTTTCTATCTATTAACCCCCCCTTATCCCTCTGTCCTCCTCTCATCTCTGTACTGTCTATTTAATCTTGAGCTATGGCACGGCGCTCGTGTTTTAACCCCGTTTGGTTTCATGGCAGGCGAACTGCAGCTCCCAGCGCTGTCTTCTGTTGCAGCCCGACTCGTTTAATCACTGCACTAACCTTGTGTGTTCTGCTTTTCTCCCCCCTTTCTTTCCGTTTGTCTTTCTTTCTCCGATCTCGCTACCTGCTCTCTCTCTCTCTCACTGTATCCGCCGTCTCGCCCTGCTCCTCTCTTCCCGCGCTCTCTCTCTCTCTCTCAACTCCCCTCCGCTCCCCCACCCCCCTCGCTCTCTTTCTCTCATCCCCCTGCCCTCCCTCTCTCTTCCGCTCTCTCTCTCCCAGACAGCAGAAGTGGATGCTTGGGTAAGCAGGAGCGGCTGCTCGCTGTTAATCTTACTTTCCTCTTTCCCTCCATTCAAATGTCATGTTTTCATTGTGCATTAAAAGCAAGGCTCTGAGCATGCCCCCCCCCCCCGCCGCCTCGTCACCAACAACACTTTGGGAGGTATTCAGCTAGAAAATTGCACATCATCTGCTGCTGCTGGGCTGAGGTGATTCTCTCGCCCCCCCACCACCGCCAGCCTCACTCACAACAGACAGCAGCTGGAGTTGAAGAGAGAGAAAGTGAGTGGCGGAGGTTGTGTGTGTGGGGGGGGGGTGATTACATTGGATGTAATGTAGGCGTGTATGTAGGGGGTGGGATGTGTGCGTGCGTGTTTGCGTGCGCTGTTCTGCACTTGTGAAGAGAAGGTGCCGTAACACGAGAATGCGTCATCGATCTCCAAAAGGTAAATGTCATCGCACCATATTGCACATACAGCAACCAACCATCAGTCAACATTTTATGTCATTACATGAAAATGTGCAGGCTGCACTAAAGCACGACAAGACACACACGACCTGTATCCCCGTGGACGGTTGAATGAGCATCTTCCTCTTGTGTTTCTTGGCCACCACCGGGAGTGCCTCAATCTGAACGCTATGGTCTTGTGTCTACTCTGGAAATCCAGCCCAGTCCAATCCACCCTCCACTTCTATCGTCACTTGAATAAGAACGATTCCCTTCTTCTCAGCATGATTTGGCAGAAGAAGGGCATGTCGTGATATGCTGTTGTGTTGTCGACTTCCTCCTATTCTGGAATATGGATCCTGGACGTAGTCCTGTTCGTAACTGTATGCATGCCCAGCCTTTGTGTATTTAGGCAGGCCATGATTTAGAGACTGACAGCTTGTGAAGGAGACTTTCTATGTTCGTAATGGGATACCCAATGAGCGTATACTGCCTTTCATCACCTTATAATGCATTATAAGACTTGCTGTAAGGATTCGTAACACCTCATGGCTACTTATAAGAGACTAGACAGATGCATTAGACAGACGGCTCGTAGAAAGTTAGAGTGGCGTCTTCACATAGCCGCCGTTCTGCCTATAGGCTGTGCTTATAATGCTTCGTAAAGGCCTTGACTCATGTTCATTGACCATTTCTTCTCTCTCTCTCTCTCTCTCTCCGCAGCTCTGCTCCATCTTTCCATCGCCTCGTGGGCTTGCCTGTTTGTCTGACTAAACGGTACCGCTTCACTTAAAGCTCTCTTGACGTCGAGTCTAGTTCAGCAATGCAATTCAACAGCTGAACTCGCCAAACGGCAATTGATAGCAGTGTCAGCTGACATAGCTGCTATTTACAAAGGCACGCAGTTGGATAGCGGACTGCTTATTAGCCTACATCCGACACGGTGCATCAGGAAAAGGATGTTGTGTAAATATAACACTGGCAGCTTTGACTTCCTGTCGCTGACCTTATGTCAGCTATAGATTGTCTGGAGTGGGGGGGGGGGGGTTTAAGTGAAGTGCTACGAGCTTTGACATTTCTTCTTGTTATTTTGCATGCTGCCAAGCCTTTGCCAGGCTGTGGTCTCCGCCTCAGTTTATGCTCCACCTTTGCCACAGTGGGCTCTAAAGCTTGAGGGCCTCCACCTCATAACCCGCTGCCTGCTGCTGCTGCCGCCGCTGCCTTGCCGTTGCGATGTATCAGGAAGCAGGGTCTACGCAGACAGGCACTCACGCAGCAGTCACACACACAGCCACTCCAGTGTGGTCTCGTAAGTTACAGAGGAGATCAGACCCTACTCTCAAAAAGTGTAGAGATGTAGGCTAACACTTTTTATTTTATTTGGATAGTTCCCCGTAGATGGTTTATATTGTGTTCAGCATACCGTCGACAAAGTATTAAAACTAACGATTCACTAACCTTATCCTCGACCTAAACCCATTCCTAGCCCTACCCCCCCAACCACCTGTAGAAAAGGAATACAACCTTGTACATGTTCCCGTTGCGATACAGTCCATTAGTGCCATTGATAACAATGATGCTTGGGATGATGTCTTAAACACTTTTCAGTGACCGCTTCAGGCTCTGTTAGAATATTTTTTTATTTTTTTATAAAAAAAATAGCAAGGTCTTATTCAAATTCCGTTGAATCTGCCAGACGCTCATCAGCTGTTTTAGAGGAGCCACCTTCTACCGAAGTCCGTTCCACCGTGTTCAAACCTCCCGCCTCTCTGTCCTTTTCAGGCCAAGCAGCTGGAAAGGAAAGAGGCTGAACTGCAACACCTGGCGGCCTTCTACAAGGAACAGCTACACATCTTGGAGAAGAAGGTAAGGACGACACTGCAAAGTATATAGGAGCGGAGGGAAGTTCTACAGATGTGTGCTCATGAAAACAAATGCATTCAAACTCTCTTTAAAATCGCGACACATTTACAGTAGAAGCAACACAACAAAAGAGAACAACAAAAAAATTAAAATAAAGCACAAAGGATGTCTAATATGAGGTCCATCTAACATATTGCAAACGTATTGATTTTGGCACTTAATGAACCAGGCGAATCGTATAGGACCGGGATGAGCAACTCCTGTCCTTTGGGGCCTGAGCATCTGCCGGTTTTATTTCATGCCTGGCATTTCTTTGGCACACTGATGTCCAATAATTGCTCACGGAGTGCACAGCAGTTAGTTTGAAATGAATTGAATGTTTTTCTATGTGTTCAGAAATACGGCTTGTATTGGTAGAGTAGCACTCGAAAACGTTCTCAACAAGCGTGGTCTCTGAAAGAGGACTTAGTGGCTAATCAAATTGACCTGCCTTTGGTTTCTCTGCAGGACCTTGTAAAACAGTTGTCATAAAACACAACACAAAAGTGCTTTTGAGCTTTTAAGAAATAAGGACCTCCGTTCCAGCTCTTCCGTTTTTTTTCTTCTTCCCTCGGCACTAATGTACCTGTGATATTTTCCCCCAACGTAAAAGCGACTTTTGAAGTGTCTTGTTAAATGTTGCCTCCACTTACATGGCTTAGAGTGAAACGAGGTGGTAGTTTTAATATCAAAACCGCACTGGTGAAACTGTACAAAATCCCTGCACGAAACAGATCTTCACTCTTCAGCACCAATAACTGATCTAACCTGATAAAACATTTGCCCAAGGCTAAACTACTTGCTAAACAAACACGCACACCCTTAAAAAAATAAATCTATATATGAAAGAACACATGGTTTTTGGACACTGCTATGATTTATGTATTGCTTTCATTATCATTAGTTTTGTTTCCAATAAGAATTTTGTTCTCGACTTCAGAAGTTTTGCTTGGTATTATTGGCACAAAAGTAACTCACTCACTAGAGGATTGCACCATATAATAACAATATTAGTCCATGAAATGTGTTTTTTTAAAGCAGCTATCTTTAATTGAAACATTAACAAAGTGACTCCCCTGCCACAGTTTCAGTAAAAAGCTGAGGGATGGGGCTGACCATCCATGATATCAAAATTATAGTTTTAACCATGTTTTTAGGCTATACAGTGTTTGTTTATGTTTGCTTTGTTTACAAACATTGGAGTAAATGTTAAATTCAATCTTTTTTTGTGGAAGTGCAAGTTCACATGTCAAAAACAATCAGGTAAAAATCGAATTTGCAGTTTTATATGTGAAACATTTTCATCTGAAAATATCACTTTCACATGGAATAATTTATGTTAATCTTTTTATAATTGTGTATATATACAGAACCAGTCAAAGGTTTGGACACACCTACTCATTCCAGGGTTTTTCTTTATTTTGACTATTTTCTACATTGTAGAATAATAGTGAAGACATCAAAACTATGAAATAAAACATATGGAATCATGTAGTAACCAAAAAAGTATTAGACAAATCAAAATATATTTGAGATTCTTAAAAGTAGCCTTGATGGCAGCTTTTCTCAGTCTTGGCACTGTAGAAAATAGTAAAAATAAAGAAAAACCCTCGAATGAGGGTCTAGAGACCGAGCCAAGATTCTCCTCATAAACAATCCCACCTGCTGTAAAGATGCATTGTTTTGAGACACCTTGGATATCTTTCTATCGCCAAATGTCACGTCACTATGACTTTGGCTACTCTGACTGTCTGATAAGGAGAAGTCCAACTCGGCTGGCTACGGCTATGTGTCTGACTGATGTCAGATGACCAGTCACAAGAGTCGAGAGAGGTGACTTTGAAAAGGAGTCAAATTCGACTGCTATCAGTCTGACTACGAGTGTGACTGTGTGTGACTGTCACTTTGAGCCCAAAGACCAGTCCGAAGAGTCCAGAAAGGTGAGCCTCATCGTAGAACCCACACCCTCCCAGCCATCCTCTGCGGATCCCTCTGGCCAAGAGGCCATCGCTTTATTATCTCTGACAACACTTGGATTAAGATGGAAGATGAAATGCATGTCTAAGGGCGCGCGCACACACACACACACACACACACCTTCATATCCTTGTAACCGCTTGGCGTACAAACACATTCATACACGCACACGTACACACACTTCAATATTAACCGTCTTCCTAGCCATTGTCTTTGCCTTGGCTGAAGGACCATAAGCATGCCTGTGGATGAGGAGGAGATATGGAGAGAAAGGGAGAGTGAGAAGTATAGAGTGATTTGGATAGTGTTCATTAAAAAGAGTGTATTTTGTGCCGGTGTTCACACTTCTTCCCCCAGCAACTCCCACTGCTTCATTTTCTCCCCCTCTTTTATTTATTTCCTTTGTTGTCATTCCTTCTTCCCTCCCTCCATCATATGCCCCTCTTTCTTTATCTCCCTACTTGCATTCTATTATATTGTACCTGCCTTGGTGGAAATTGCTTACCAGTAAGATGAGGAGAATATAGTTCCTGGTTCTGAATGCTTGCTGCTTTCATAAGCGAGTCACTTGACTCCGACGCAAGGCACCGTTTTCTCACAGTCAGTAGCATTTCTAGCGCGAGTCTCTCAATCAACTCAGTCAAAGACACTGCGTGGCGCATAGCTTGTTCCAGCAAGGCTTCTAGCACATCTCAAAGAGCTGTAGCTAACCAAACCTTTTGTCCACGTGGGAATGACAGGCAATGCGTTAACCTTAGAGGAACCCAACAGCCATTCTCTCCCTCATAGGCTTTCTATTGATTTCCACATGCATTCAAACAACAACAATCAGACAGCACTTGCCACAGACACACACACACACACACACTCACACATACACCTGCACAGGCTTGATGTCTTGATCAAGTCAGTCTCTCTCCAGTGACAAGGCCGAGCCACACACACAGATTAGTGGAGAAATCCTACAGCTAATTGCTGTCTGATCTTCCTGAATCAATATTTGACTCTGGCTTAACTCGGGGCTTCTGATCGTTTGATAAGAGGTGTGTGTATGTTGAATCCCCGTTAGAGGGACACACTCACTCTCTTTTTCTCCTCTCTCTGCACCTATATGCTTACTAATCGGTCCTCAGTTTCCATGTATCTTTGAGAAGTCGTCGCTGTGTGAAAACATATCTGTAAACAAGTCATCTTTTAAAATGCAACTTTTTTTAATCCCCCTTCCTTTCCATTTGTCGAATTCCACCACTGAAAATAATCCCTCTGCCTTTCAAACTTAAAGCGTGAAACTCCCCCCCCGCCAAATCCTGACATCAGCCCCTCGCCATGCTGTGCACGCATGCGCAAACACACACACACACACACACACACACACACACACACACACACACACACACACATACAAACATGCCCATCAACATGCTTACAGTCACACAGGTACACACTGTACACACTCTACACATACTGTGCGATAATCCCTAAACAAGGCCCCCCTTTTTCTCCATCCCTCTCTTTCTCCGTTGCTCATTCCCACCATTAAGGGTAATCCTTCTCCTCTCCTTCCTTCCTTTTGTTGAAAATGGCTGCCAAGCGCTTGGATCGTGCTTCAGACAAGTGTTGTATCTTCGCCATCATCCATACTCTACCAACTGAGCCACATTACTGTTGTGTATAACCAGCCACACACACACTCCCATTCTCTCAGTTCCCATTACACCTCTCCTCGTCTCTCCTTCCTCCATCTCTTCTTCCTCCATCCCTCCGTCAGTAGGGTCTGTGGTGTGAACATCTGACCAGAGAGAGGTGTCTGTTTCTGGAACACCTCATCATACTTTCCTCCAATGTTTCCATCACTTTATCCTTTAACTCTCCATTCATGCAGCCCTGTGGATTGAAGCTGGTGGAGTTGTGTGTGTACGTGTGTCTGGAGGCTGGTCTATGAGCCAGATGTGGGATTAGAAGTTGGCTGTCTGTAAACCCTTTCACCTTCCCATCTGTGCCAACACACACACACACACACACACACACTGGTCGCCCTTCTCTCTCCACCTCATATAGCCTCTGTCTTCTGCACCTCTTGGGACAAAGCACCAGCCCCAGTGGGTCTCCTTTCATGTCGTTAAGTTCACAAGCCTGGCTACTTTCCCTTTAATGTCATCCACCGAGCATTCCCATTGAGCTCTTGGAACTAACTAGCTCTAAGTTGCTAGTGTCTGTATTGAGGCTAACGCTCCCTCGTTCATGCCCGTTGAATCCCCCCCCGGAGAAGTGACATTTCAGCCCAGTCCAGATGCACCGTCAATGGGCAGATTTAGAGACTACAGTGGCCAAATCCTCCATGGTTAATCCTATACCGTGCAGCTCCTCAACCTGATCACTGGCAGTACTACTTGGGATTCTACCCAAATGGAACCCTCTTGCATAGTGCACTACGGACAAACCCAATGTGCCCTGGTCAAAAGTAGTGCATTACTTAGGGGATAGGGTGCCATTTGGGACAGTGCCATTGCGTCATTCATCCACCTTGGGGGACGTGATATTCTTCACACTTAACCACGGCAGCAAAGCAGGAGGACACTGGAGTGAAGTCAAAATGGATTATAGACTGCGGATTTAGGGATGAACTCCTGCTGGGCAGATGATGGTGTGCTCTATTTCAGCTGACAACCACCTACCATTGTCTTTGTCTCTACAATGGTATTGAAGAACTTTCTTAACTTGGGCAAATGTATTTAGAGAGAATCTCGTCTTGGCGATCTTGAGGTTCAACTCTGTCATATGGGAAGGAGAGCGAGAGAGAGACATTTTTAGATCTTAGCGACTGGTATTAGGAGGGATTACTTTCTAGACGACACGTTATCCTGGCTATAAGGAATAGGGATCAGAGTAACCCTTCCATTGGTAGTGGATAAGAAGAGGATAAGATGAGTTCCCCCCCCCCCCCATAAAAGCCCCATATAAATCCAATCCATTATTAGAGTGTGTGGAATAATGTGAAAATGACTGTGGGAATAGGTGGGTGGGATTGTAGAGGAGGTTCATGTTTGATCCCATCTCTTTTCCCGCTTACTGACTTCAATTATCCTCTTCCCTATCTCTCTACCCATTGGGAATATCGGGGATAATTAAGGAAAATGACTAGGGAGTCGGGACCATGGTTATTGGGTTTAAATAGTGATTACTGCATGGAACAATGAAGTGGAAGTCTATGGGGTGCATGTGGTGAGCGTGTGTCTTGTGTGTGTGAGAGAGAGAGAAAAAGAAGAATGGATAAGGTTTGAGTGGTGCACTTATTTTATTGTACTGGCATACGCAGTACGTTACACAACTACGCTGAACGTTCACCTCGAAGGTGAACGGGCTTGGACTTGGGAAGAGTTATGACGAAGCCCAGTTCGACTGTCAATCGAAGCAAGTTCTTTACTTCGCTCCGCGTTTCTTTTTTTTTTACAGGACTGCGGTAAACCTGACATGATGGTCACCGATTAGAGCAGAATAGAGTAGATAAACCTAGTACATGCCCTCTTAAGTACAAGTTTCTCTTCATGATGTAATTGCTGTTTAAATGCCACCTCTGCACACATTAAGTCAAACCTTACGGCGATCCACCAGAACGTCAATGATCAGATTTGTTAGTGACACTGTTCGGTCGAAAGTCCCCCCCCCCCCCACCCCATTTTAATGAGTTTGACATTTTAAGATGTGTTTAGCTTAGCGGGCTTATCAGAGCTCGCAAATCAATAGAACAGTCGTAACCCCAAGACAGGTACTTGTACAGATGTTACCGGATAATTGGTGTAACTCAACTACTCTGTCATCTCAAATGTTTGTGTGTTTTGTCCCAGAATCTCGACTACTACCAGCAGACGTCTGAGCAGTACAACGAGGCAGCCGACAAGGCCGAGGCCCATATCAAGTAAGTAGCTTATTTTGAGAACTGACTGAAATGGGTGTCAGCAAACCATTCATTAGCTAACCACCCGACACTTTTACTGTGTAGTTGGGTTTGTTATTACTGTTAATCAGTCACACCGCAAGGAGAATGGGTTCAACAAATGAATATGCCGTGCTATTGCAGCCATGGAGCGATACTAGTGACGTTTAGAGAATGTGGGCTAATTCCTGCTGTTCATCATGTATTACCATAGCAACATATACACATGTCATTCTTATTTCACCTCAGGTATGTGAAATCTTGCCACCCTTTAAAAAAAATATATATTTTAAAGGCTACTTCTGATCTATTTTGTTCAAGACCATTGGTGGACAATTTATTGGTAGACGGTCATTAATATGAAATATTTACTTAGAAAAGGGAGAGTGATGGGGATTTGAAGGAACAGTCGTGCTTTGGACAGTGCTTTTCAGAAACCGCCACCTGTTAAATGTTTTTTTTAAAAACAGGACATTTTCATTCTGCCAGTGATTGCCACCACGCTGGCACTGTCGGTATCTAGATACTACCAGTCTATGCAGCACCAGTCATTATTTTCCTTGAAAAGAGAAGGAATCGGAATAACCAGAATGCTTTTCTTTTCACTTCTGGCTAGGAGTGCTGATTCTCACAAATCTGCCTGAAAGCTGCATAATTCCTTCGGCTTGCTTCTCTCCTCTGTGATTTTCTTCAGGCTTTTTTTTAAGTCTTAATCTTTCCTTTATAAGTTCCATTTCCAAAACCTATGTCTCAGCCCCTCACCCATCTTGCCACCCACATTCACCTACTCCTCCCAAACTTAGTCTTCCCCCAAATGACATCTCTCCTCAGTGACACATCTCTATGTGAGGTAATAGCCATCTTTTTCTCCATTTATATTTTCTTGCTGTGTTAAATATACATTTGTTTATATTTATATTAATTTCCAATATATTTATCTTCGATGAGCCATTTCAGTTCCTGGAATAGAATCCTCCCTCGTTTGAGCCTACTCATTTCACTTGGCATGTCCCTGCCGTGGTTTGTCAAATTGCTCTTAGTTGATTTTAGTCTTTTTGTTTCGTTTTTTTGTTTGCTGTTTGTATTTCAAATGACATGTCAGTACATTTTTGATGAGTTTTCAAACATTTCTTTGGTTGATTTAAGTTGTAAAGTAAAATTGCAGTCATAAATCATTTGATAGTGTGCTGGTGTGATCCCAATATCAGCTCGTGACATGGTTTTCAAAATGGCACAGCGTGATAGAAACTAAGACTTTTGGGAACATGGTTTAACATCAGCCATAGTTGACAGCATAGCGCAGGAGCCTCACCAGAGCCACATTGACAGCATAGCGCAGGAGCCTCACCAGAGCCACATTGACAGCATAGCGCAGGAGCCTCACCAGAGCCACATTGACAGCATAGCGCAGGAGCCTCACCAGAGCCACATTGACAGCATAGCGCAGGAGCCTCACCAGAGCCACATTGACAGCATAGCGCAGGAGCCTCACCAGAGCCACATTGACAGCAGGCTGTGGGCCTATATGCGCTTGTGATGTGCTAAAACACAATCCACCGCATTTTTTTTTTAATGAAGTAATTGATCCTCTGTGGCTCGATAATGCTCTCTGATGTAGTCGTTTTTAATGATTTCATTTATTTCTGTACAGACGGGAGTAATTATTTAATTTTGCAAATGTGTTTCAATTTATCTACATCACTTCCAGTACCCTGTCCCGATACTATTTTCTTCCATGCACTGTGCTCTCCCCAAGGCCAAATAATCAACCATACTTATTATTAATTCAATGGGTTGTGGTCAGTAACCCCATATGAGGTTACATAATCTATCGGCAAGTAGCCTACAATTGCAAGAGAATAATGATTTTAGCTACATTGTTGTAGAAACTATGTAGCCCGTATGACCTTTTTAACCATTGTAGCACAGTTTCTATGTCAAATGACTTGAATAGCCTATGGGAGAGGTGTAAAACGTGTGTATTGGCATCAGTAGGCTAAGTGACTGAAATGCATCAGAGAAGTTTTGGGAAGTTCAGGAAAACCTCATGTATAGGCTATATAGGCATAATTGTGTGTGTAGATAAGATTTGCATTGCTTTAAATTGCTAAACTGATGACCATGAGCACCCACCTCAACTTCGCTAACATTTCCCAGCCTGATTGTAACCAAATGTCTGAACGGAGTTCAGTGAAAACTAAAATGGGACATTGATTGATTTTATTAAGATGAGTTCCCATGCTTGTATCAAAGCAGCGAAATGGCGCTGTCCCACACGTGACCACACAGCAATTGTTTTACATGTATTCTAACAGTTGGTAGACTTTTCACCTAACCACGGCTCTATGAACTAAGCGGCACATTCAGTTGACAATCCAAAAATAAAAAGTGTCCACCATCGCAAAAGATTCAGGGCTGACCCAAAGTAAAAAAATCCCAGAAAGTCCGGTCCAGGTGATGTCCCTTGCAAAGATACTGACACACATTCGCTCCTCGTCTCCAGATGCCCACGTGGAACGAGTCTTAACCTATAGTACATCATATTCACTTCCTTGGGGTGAGAAGTTGTGTAAGAGGATTCGTTAAACTCGCTAAAAGTCGTCCCATGACCTAGTAGCTGTAATAGGATCCTGAGCCAGTCTAAATGGTTTTAGCACTGTTGACCCTTCCTCACACAATACCTCCATTCACTAATGTTTCAGCTTTATGAGGAAGAGGATGATCAGGAGTAGCAGAAATTGACACCAGATAATGTCACTACCAAGTCCACACCTAATAAAGAGGAATACAGGGAGAGAGAGGGAGAGAGGGATGGAGAAGAGAAAGAGGAGAAGCAATTTTTTTTAAAGACCAGAGAAGAAAAAGGAAGAGCAATTCAAACGACGAGAGACGCGCGGCGAGAGAGTGCGTCAGAGAGATCTGGAACGCAATGCGCTCACGCACAACTGTTTTAGATCTCAACTTAGCCACAACCCCTAGGCTCCGAAGCTGTAGTCTAGGCCATTGTGAATTCGGCTCCACTTTCACTCTTCAGAAAATTCACTGTGCTGTTTTTGAAGACCTTAAATCCATGACAGCACACATTAATAACTTTGCTCTCTCCTCTCATGCGCAGAGAATAATAAATGCTACACCATTATCATCCCTTCCCTTCTTATTACTTTCTTCTTTCTTTATATTACTTTGTTCCCCACATAGTCTCGGCAACGGCTCGCAAGTCATGCTTTCTTCATAAAGCCCCGATTCTGAGAAAAAGAGGCTGAAAATAATGGGAAGCTTTAATGATTAGAGCGTAATTCTCTCTCCGCGATATGCTTACAGATGCAAACCATGACGGGCAGGAGCAATTGGAATGTGTTTTTCCCTCAAACGTGGCTAACAAAGTAGCACGGCTAATGTTTTTCTAATAAGACCTCACCTTTAATTTCACTCAAACAAGGCAGTTGTAGCAGATTAGAAAAGGCAATTTTCTGCTTCAGATTCCTTTATTAACACGACCGTCCTGTTATAAAGCTGTCCTTTGCAGCCAATGCAGTGAATTCTAAAGAAAGACCAAGAGTTTCTTATCTCTGTGGTGCTAGCCTGGAGCTACATTTTGACCTTATCTTGATGGGTTACTGGAACAAAATGGCCGCCACCTGTAGCTGTGCAAAACCGGAAAAATAGAGTGATTGGTTTGATTTGGGTCTGTGTAGGCAACATGTTTCTAGAACTTGATTGGAGTTCACCTGTGGTAAATTAAATTGATTGGACATGATTTGGAAAGGCTCACACTTGTCTAGATAAGGTTCCACAGTGCCATGAGGTCGAAGGAATTGTCTGTAGAGCTCAGAGAAAATATTGTGTCGAGGCACAGATCTGGGGAGGGGTACTGAAACATTCTGCAGCATTGAAGGTCCCCAATACCACTGTGGCCTCCATTCTTAAATTTTAAGAAGTTTGGAACCACCAAGACTCTTCCTAGAGCTGGCTGGCAAAGCTGCGCAATCGTGGGAGAAGAACCCAATGATCACTTTGACAGAGCTCTAGAGTTCCTCTGTGGAGATGGGAGAACCTTCCAGAAGGACAACCATCTTTGCAGCACTCCACCAATCAGGCCTTTTATGGTAGAGACGGAACCCACTCCTCAGTAAAAGACACATACATGACAGCTTGCTTGGAGTTTGCCAAAAGGCACCTAAAGACTCTGACCATGAGTAACAAGATTTTTTGGTCTGATGAAACCAAGATTGAACTCTTTGGCCTAAATGCCAAGTGTCACGTTTGGAGGAAACCTGGCAGCATCCCTACAGTGAAGAATGGTGGTGGCAGCATCCTCCTGTGGGGATGTTTTTCAGCGGCAGGAACTGGGAGACTAGTCAGGATTGAGGCAAAGATGAATGGAGTAAAGTACAGAGAGATTCCTGATGAAAACCTGCTCCAGAGCACTCAGGACCTCAGACTGGGACAAAGGTTTACGTTCCAACTGGACAACGACCCTAATCACACAGCCAAGACAACGCAGGAGTGGCTTCGGGACAAGTCTCTGAATGTCCTTGAGTGGTCCAGTCAGAGCCTGGACTTGAACCTGATCGAACATCAATTGAGAGACCTGAAAATAGCTGCGCAGCAACGCTCCCCATCCAACCTGACAGAGCTTGAGAGGATCTGCAGAGAGGAATGAGAAACTCCCCAAATACAGGTGTGCCAAGCTTGTAGCGACATACCCAAGAAGACACGAGGCTGTAATTGCTGCCAAAGGTACTTCAACAAAGTACTGAGTAAAGGGTCTGAATACTTATGTAAATGTGATATTTCAGTGTTTTTTACTTTATAAACATTCGCAAAATGTCATTGTTTTTGCTTCTTCATTGTGGGGTATTCTGTGTAGATTTTAATTTTAGAATAAGGCTGTAATGAAACAAAATATGGAAAACGTCCAGGGTCTGAATACTTTCCGAATGCACTATATGTAATGTGACTATATAGTTTTTGTTAGATGGCCAAATACAATCAAATAGCACTTTCAATTTGGCCATAAACAGTAATATATTGCCTGTTTGCACTGAGTGAAAGCAATTCAACCCTGCACAAATGCAACACATTGCGTGTGCCTCAGTTGAAGCTGCTCGCCATAAACAACTCTCAAGTGATATATGAGCATAAACTGTATGATTCATATGGCCATGAACCAACGTGTGTAGCCAGCAATAATGCCAGGGGCTATTTCAGAGGCAAACCAGCTCTCTAATCTAAACTCCATTAGCTGGTCCAGTCTATCAATAATGATGTCTGAATCATGACCTCGATAACACCTTGTCATGGGACTACTCCCAGCTCGTTACACCGAATGACTGTTGGTGCATGTCAAAAGGCGTCATGGCTAATATTCACACCAGGTGTCTTCGCTATGGACTTGTGTCACATGGTGTCCTGGGGTGCGAAAAAAAAAAGAGTCCACTGAATGGTTGCCAGGGTTACCGTTTGTTCACGGGTAGGCTCTGAGGGTTATTTATCATCGTTCCATACATCATCACTGTCTCTCTTTGTCTCTCCCCCCCCCCCCCCCCCCGCTCCCTCTCTTTCTCCCTTTCTGAATGTTTTCACTTCTCTGTTCAAGAATATTACAGTGATTTTATTCAATCCTGTTTTGCTATCCTCCACCACACACACACACCGTCTATCTGTCAGTGTGGTCAGGGACTTCCAAGCTCATTCACATGTGAAAGATGCATAGTTCTGTAATTGCAGTGTTAGTGGGGCAGCGTTTGTGGGGATGTGTGTGCATCTGTGAGTGTGTGCATGTCAACCAGTCAGAGTTCCCCAGAATGTGCAGTCATGTCAAATGAAGTCATGCGTCTCCTCGTCAAATAGAACACTGGTTGGTTGGCTCACTCATTAAATTAGACACGCTATGAACAAGCCTGCAGCACATATGGAATAATGAAAATGTTCATATAGATCTGTTTCGGGTGGCATTCGCCTGGTATTTACCAAGATACTGACGTTTACATTCTGATATTAAATTATTTACCTCAATTATGTCAATTTTAAGTCAACACCGGGTAAATATGACTGTGAAATACAGCAAACGTGTACTATCTTCATTTGATGACTGTTGTCACAGAGAATTGTCCTGCACAACAGGGAATGACAATTTTTGTGTATTCAAGGTTTAAAAAGGCTTGAAATGTGTGTAATTTCCACTTTCAAATGTGGAGCGAGAGAGAGAGACACTTTCCCAAACACAAAGTGGCTAAGCTCTGGTGCCCAAACAATAGACATGTCCTGGAGCTGTTGTCAGAGGACAGACAAGGGTCCCCCAGCCACATCATAATTCACACAGGCACAAATTACCTGAGGGCCCAGCAGGAAACGGTGGCCACAGCACTCAAGGGAGTGATTTTAAAAAGCTTCTCCCACTTTCCCCAGCCTGCTACCATGAAAAGACTTTCACCCTGCCACCATACAGTGGGTGAATGCAAGCATTTCACGAGACTGGGCCTCAAAACCTAATGTCTACCACTCCACCCTGGACTTGAACAGCATTTACGACCAGGTCCACCTCTACAAGGCAGCAATCCCAACTTTTGCCAGAACCCTGAAGGACGTCACCCTCAACCGTAGCCCCAGCACCTCACGCAGGAGCAACAGAGCAACGGACGCCCCATCCAGACCAGCGAGACACCCTCTCAGACCTGCAAGACTCCCTCCTAAAGGACCTACACCCAGACCACAGCATCACCAGCCACACCCCAACCAGCTAAGACCACCCCAAGCAAACCCTGGCCACACCCCCACATCAGACCTATGCCCCTTCTGCCCCTGCGGCAAGGACCTCAACATGACAGCAGGACAAATGCCCAGGCCGTGAGCAGAGCAACAGGCCCAACCCCCACTATTACCCCCGGCCAAGCCGCATCCTGCGACCTAAGACGTATGTGTATCAGATGCTCAGCATGCTCTGCTTACAGCTAGTGTGATGGTCCAGGCCTTTAACCACACAAAAACAACAGACACGATGGAACACAAGGCTTTTACTATCTCATCCTGGAATATACAAGGTAATCTGCCTTTGAGCATGAATCCAGACTTCATCAAAGAAATTGGAAGTACAGACATTGTCATCCTATAAGAAACATGGTATAAAGGAGACGGACCCATTGGTTGACGTCTTGGTTACAGAGAGCTGGTAGTCCCATCCACCAAACTACCAGGTGTGAAACAGGGAAGAGACCCAGGGGGGTATGCTAATTTGGTAAAGAGCAGACCTAACCCACTCTATTGAATTAGTCAAAACAGTAACATTTTACATCTGGCTAGAAATTAATAAGGAAAAATATCCTCACGTGTGCTACCTATATCCCCCACACTAGAATCCCCAAACTTTAACGATGACAGCATCTCTATCCCAGAGGGGGAAATCAACAATTTCCAGGCCCAGGAACATGTACTTGTCTGTGGCAACCTAAATGCCAGAATTGGACAAGAACCTGACACCCTCAGCACACAGTGGGACAAACACCCACCTGGAATTGACAGCATTCTCTCCCCCATATTCCCCCCTAGACACAACTACAAGAACATAACCAACAAAAAAACAGGTCAAAATGTACATAGTCAATGGTAGGCTTTGAGGGGACTCCTATGGTAGGTACACACATAGCTCATCTCTTGGCAGTAGTACTGTAGAGTACTTTTTATCACTGACCTCAACCCAGCGTCTCTTAGGGGTGTCAGTGGACTGACTGTGAACACTATCAGATCACAGCAGAATCACACTCTACTTGAACAGAGCTTTGCTCAGTCATGAGGCATCAAAGCCAAAGGTGCGGAATAACATTAAGACATGTTATAGATGGAAGGAAAGTAGTGTGGAACTCTACCAACAAACAATTAGGCAACAACAAATTCAATCCATTCTAGACAATTTCCTGGACAAAATGTTTCACTGTAATAGTGATGGTCTAAACTTGGCAGTAGAAAACCTAAACAGTATATTTGACCTCTCTGCTTCCCTATCAAATCTAAACATTTCAAGCAGACAACTTAATTAACAACAATGACAAATGGGTTTGATAAAGAATGCAAAAAACCTAAGAAAGAAATTGAGAACTATTCAACCAAAAACATAGAGAACCAGAAAACCTGAGCCTACGGCTTCACTATGGTGAAGAAATCATCTATGAAAAAATAAGGAACAGCACGTCAGAAATCATCTCAATGTAATTGAAGAATCCATAGAATATAACCACTTCTGGGAAAATTGGAAACAAACAACAACACAAATAATTATCTATCCAAAACTGAGATGTATGGATGAACCACGTCTTCATTCTTTTTGGCTCTATAAAAAAGAATAAACAGCAAAAACATATGCCTGATCAAAAATAAATCCTAGAATCAACTATTAAAGACTACCAGAACCCACTGGATTCTCCAATTACATTGAATGAACTACAGGACAAAATAAAAACCCTCCAACCCAAAATGGCCTGTGGGGTTGATGGTATCCTAAATTAAATTATAAAATATACAGACCACAAATTCCAATTGGCTATACTTTAACATCATCCTCTGCATATTCCCCAATATCTGGAACCAAGGACCGATCACCCCAATCCACAAAAGTGGAGACAAATTTGACCCCAATAACTACCGTGGAATATGCGTCAACAGCAACCTTTGGAAAATCTTCTGCCTTATCATTAAGAGCAGGCTCCTACATTTCCTCAGTGAAAACAATGTACTGGGGCTCTGTTCACAAACAGAGCCCCAGGACCGCAACACAATTAGACCCAACCAAATCATGAGAAAGCAAAAATATGATTTCTTGACACATTGGAAAGAATTAACAAAAAAACAGCAAACTAGAATGATATTTGGCCCTAAAGAAAGAGTACACAGTGGCAGAATACCTGACCACTGTGACTGACCCAAAAATTTAAGGAAATCATTGACTATGTACAGACTCAGTGGGCATAGCCTTGCTATTGAGAAAGGCCGCCAAAGGCAGACCTGGCTCTCAAGAGAAGACAGGCTATGTGCACACTGCCCACAAAATGAGGTGGAAACTGAGCTGCACTTCCTAACCTCCTGTCAAATGTATGACCATATTAGAGACCCATATTTCCCTTAGATTACACACACACACACCCACAAAGAAACTCCCATATCTACTGGGTGAAATACCAGTGTGTCATTACAGCAGCCAGTGAAGAACAAACACCATTGTAAATGAAACCTATATTTGTTTATTTATTTTTTCCCTTTTGTACTTTGAACTATTTGCACATCATTACAACACTGTATATAAAATGTAATATGACATTTGACATGTCTTTTATTCTTTTGTAAGTGTAATGTTTACTGTACATTTTTTGTTGATTATATATTCCACGTGAGTGAGTGAGACCACGTGTATCTCTATCCTCACCTTGGCGTACTACTAGTGCGGGCTCTGTCACAACAGCAGGTGAATTACCATGAGCAACAGAGCACTCAAGGATTACCCTCATGTAGGATTACCACACCTTTTGTGTGTGTAATTGTGTGTTTAAGCGTGGGTAAATGTGTGTGTGTGTGTAGAGAGTGAGGCTGACGTACAGCTAGCTATAAGCTGCTTTCCCCCATTTTAGCATTTTCTTCCGTTTTTGTATGCATTGTGCCTCGAAAAGCCTTTCAAAATGTCATATAGAGTTCCAACTGCCCTCTAAAACACATCTCCACCATAGTTGTGCTGCTTTGCCTTTGGCACCACCGTATTCTGTGTGTCAGGACAACGCAGGGAGTTGGAATGTCAATGTCATTTGATGAAGGCTACGGTACACACTGCAACGCATTGGAGTGAATCATGTAGCTAGAACTTTCCTCCTTCTTCTCATCTTCCATTGTCCTCCAAGAGTTGCGAAGGACCGTGTCTGTCACATGTCCAGTTTGCTTTATTCGTGCATCTTGGTTGGAAAACGAGGTAGCGACAGTATGCCTTTTCCCCTGTGTGTGTGTGTGTGTCATGATGATAATACCACTCGGACGCTTTTATCCAAAATAACTTCCATTTTAGTATACACTGAGTGTACAAAACATTAGGAACACTTGCTCTTTTCATGACATCGACCGACCAGGTGAATCCAGGTGAAAACTATGATCCCTTATTGTTAAATCCACTTCAATCAGTGTAGATGAAGGGGAGGAGACGGGTTAAAGAAGGATTTTTAAGTCTTAAGACAATTGGATTGTGTATGTTTGCCATTCAAAGGGTGAATGGGCAAGACAAAAGATTCAAGTGCCTTTGAACGGGGTACGGTAGTAGGTGCCAGGTGCCAGGTGCACCGGTTTGAATGTGTCAACTGCAGCGCTGCTGGGTTTTTCCACACGCAACAGTTTCCCATGTGTATCAAGAATGGTCCACCACCCAAAGGACATCCAGCCAACTTGACACAACTGTGAGAAGCATTGGCGTCAACTTGTAGAGTCCATGCCCCGACGAATTGAGACTGTTTCTGAGGGCCCCCGGGGGGTGCAACTCAATATTAGGAAGGTGTTCCTAATGGTTTGTAGACTCTGTGTATGTGACCTCAGCAGGAATCGAACCCAAAACCCTGTCATTGCTAGCGCCACACGCTTTACCAACTGAGCCACACGGCACTTCCACTCCCTGTCCCTGTGTCTTCCCATGCAGGCCCAGACCTGCGGTGTCTATCTGTCCTGAGCTGCAGGCCCAGGTGTTACACTGCTACAAAGAGAACCAGCAGCAGACTCTCCACTGCTCCACCGTGGCCAAGGAGTACATGGATTGCATCCAAGCTGCCAAGAAGGTACGCAACTGTGTGTGTGTGTGAGGTCGACCGATTAATCGGAATGGACGATTAATTAGGGCCGTTTTCATAATAATCGGAAATCTGTGTTTTTGGGCGACGATTTCCGATTATTTAAAAAATTATTATTATTTTTTTTATACCTTTTAATTAACTAGACAAGTCAGTTATGAACACATTCTTATTTTCAATGACTGCCTAGGAACTGTGGGTTAACTGCCTTGTTCAGGGGCAGAACGACAGATTTTCACCTTGTCAGCTCAGGGTTCCAATCTTGCAACCGTACAGTTAACTAGTCCAACGCTCTAACCATTGCACTCCACGAGTAGCCTACCTGTTACACGAATGCAGTTGAAGCCAAGGTAAATTGCTAGCTAGCATTAAACTTATCTTTATAAAAAACAATCAATCATAATCACTAGTTATAACTACTAATCCAGTTTAGCAGGCAATATTAACCAGGTGAAATTGTGTAATTTCTCCTGCGTTCATTGCACACAGAGTCAGGGTTAATGCAACAGTTTGGGCTGCCTGGCTCATTGCGAACTAATTTGCCAGAAATGTACGTAATTATGACATACATTGAAGGTTGTACAATGTAACAAGAATATTTAGACTTAGGGATGCCACCCATTAGATGAAATACCGAACGGTTCCGTATTTCACTGAAATAATAAATGTTTGGTTTTCGAAATTATAGTTTCCGGTTTCTATCATATTAATGACCAAAGGCTCATATTTCTGTGTGTTATTATGTTATAATTAAGTCTGATTTGATAGAGCAGTCTGACTGAGCAGCAGCAGGCCCGTAATCATTCATTCAAACAGCACTTTCGTGCGTTTTGCCAGCAGCTCTTCGCAAAAACAGCGCTGTTTATGACTTCAAGCCTATCAGCCTAATGGCTGGTGTAACCAATGTGAAATGGCTAGCTAGTTAGCTGGGTGTGCGCTAATACCGTTTCAAACGTCACTCGCTTTTAGATTTGGAGTAGTTATTCCCCTTGCGCTGCAAGGGCCGCGGCTTTTGTGGAGCGATGGGTAACGATGCTTCGAGTCTGGCTGTTGTCGATGTGTTCCTGGTTCGAGCCCAGGTAGGGGAGAGGGATGGAAGCTATACTGTTACACTGGAAATACTAAAGTGCCTATAAGAACATCCAATAGTCAAAGGTATATGAAATACAAATGGTATAGAGAGAAATAGTCCTATAATTACTATATTAACTACAACCTAAAAGCTCTTACCTTTCATATGTTCTCATGTTCTGAGCAAGGAACTTAAACGTTAGCTTTTTACATGGCACATATTTTACATGGCACATATTACTTTCTTCTCCAACACTTTGTTTTTGCATTATTTAAACCAAATTGAACATGTTTCATTATTTATTTGAGGCTAAATTGATTTTATTGATGTTTTATGTTAAGTTAAAATAAGTGTTAATTCAGTATTGTTGTAATTGTCATTATTACAAATAAAAAAATTGTCCGATTTAATCGGTATCGGCTTTTTTGGTCCTCCAATAATCGGTATCGGTGTTGAAAAATCATAATCGGTCGACCTCTAGAGTGTGTGTGGCGGGGTGTGCTCTTCAGCTGTGCGTATGCATGCACTGGAGGGGTGTGTGTGTGTGTATTAACTAGTTTCTATCCATGTTTCCCTCAAACCATTCTAGAATCATGTTTTCATGTTTTCATAGTGTGCCTTTCCCTAAAAATCCAAGAAGTGTTTTTTTACTTGCATTTTCCAATGTTGAGTTATACTATTGAATACTGGAGTGTTGTGAAGGCTTAGGAGATGCATCGTCAATACAGAGCATGTCAGTATAATGAACTATGTGGTACAGGCATTATCAAAACTACATTTTACCAAATCGATTAACTTCACAGACGAATAAGCCACTTTATCGTTGACTGTAAATGCATTTGCATCATTTGAGCATTTTTTTAATGTGCTGGTACGAAGTCTCCAACTGTGCGCTGTGTTTTGGAACAATTTGATAGTGAAATGACACTTATTAGCATGGTAAAATCCATTTTGGCACTCTGTGCTTTTGAAATGCATTCTTTTCTCAGCCAATTCTATTCAGAAAGCATTTCAACAACATCGCGTTCCTCCTCAAAGTGCTCATATCTCCACTTCATTCCATCAAAACCAAATAATGAATCAACCAATTTGCACATTGTTATTGGGACTGAAAAGCACTGATTTACTTCCAGGAAAAGATAAAAGAAACCAAACAACAATGGCTGCATTTGACGGTTTAAACTGACAATAAAGCAAAGGAAAGCACACAAAAAAAGGCAATCAGTCATTTTTAGCTTGTATCAAAAGACCCATTCTGGATATTGAGATGAGAGTAGTTGTATTTTTTGAAAAGGCTGTGTTTTTTTTTGTGTTATTGAGTGTTTTGAAGGAGTAGAAGCATGTTTAATACAAGCTGCTAGTTTAATTCCCGATTTCAGTATGGCATAACATTGAACCAGAGAGAAAGAAAGTGAAAGAGAGTGAGGGAAATTAAGACCGGGAGAGAGGCCTCAACCCTAATCAAAGATGAAATCTCTGTCTCTGACTCTGTCTCACCTCATGGAATGAGGGAATGAGGGAGCGGGAGGAGTATTGGCACTGAAAGCTTGGCTGCTGCAGTCCTATCTGGCTGTTAGCCAATAGGAATTGGCTTGGCGCCCACACGACCCTTGCGGGATGAAAAAGTAGTGATTCTCATCCCCGACCACTCACTCACTGACTCACCATATCGTAATGGGAGACGGATGAGGTTTTCACCATGGACAGTGGAGTAAGCACAGATGTTATGTTATGGGGATGTATGACTTGGTTAGGGAGAAGATAATAGTGATTTCTATGTTGATATTCTCAACTGAACTGCACAGCAGAATACTGTTACTGTAGTGACCTGTTGAAGGACATGGCAAGTTGGAAGCCAAATTACGTGTTGTCAAAGTGTGTGGCTTTATACAAAGTTTGAATAGTTCAGAGCAATGTACTGTAGCATTGCATATCATCTCTCTCTCTCGCTCTCCCTCCTCTCTCTCTTTCTCCATTTCCTCTCTTTCTCACCTTCCCAATTTGTCCTCCAGCTCTGATCCACCAATTTTTGGACATCCTTGCCTCTGTCACTTTTCATCAATCTCTTCTCCTCCACTTCCCTCCCTCTATCCCTCCCTCCTGATAAAGAAAAAACCTTTTCCGCTGTCCATCCCACCACACTTTGTCACATTAGTGTGTACATTAGCTTCGATTCGCTGCACCACCCACCAAGACATTCCCATTAGGCCTTGGCTAGGCTAGGTTCGCAAGTCTGTCTCCTGTTCTCAGTCATTTGAATGGTTCAGCAGCATATGTTAGCTAAAGCTAACGTGTTAGCTGAGCTAAGGTGCTGGCTCTCAGGCCCTTGGGGGTAACCAAGCTGCCATTCAGCTTTCGACCCAGTTGTCCCCATTTTCAACATGGCGTCATGCTTGAGTTGGGCCATCTTCATTGCCGGTGGTACAGTAGCGCCCTTGTGTTCTCATCCATTTTTGGGAGAGGATAGTAAGTGATTGAGTGGGGGAAAGAATGATTATTGGGGGCAGTCGAAGGCCCCCCTGACACACACTATTCATTTTGGAACTTTTTTTTTGTCTAGTCTTAGTAATTTTGACTTAAATGTCATTATTTGTCATTTTAATTATGATTTAGTCAAGTTATTGTCAAAAACAGTCGCCATTTTAGTCAAATCACATTTGTATCGCCTCATTATACAACAGGTTGGTCTAATATTGAATGCTGATTGGTTAAAACCACATTCCAGCCAGTGTCTTTTTCACAAGTTACCACCGGCTAAATCTATGACGTTAAAATGCCTATTTTCATCCAACTGCACAATCCAATGTCTCATCAGCCCAGCCAAGCAATTTATAAACTTGATCTCCACTATAAAAAGCATCTAGACATGATCTCACATTTATTATAGACTAACATTTCGTTTTCAACAGTGGAGTTATGTATAAACCTTGCTGTCGGTCTCTCTGACATTTGCAGTATTGTTTCAATATTCAAATTCGATCTCCAGCTGTCCCATGGTAATGAACGTGTCGGGACGAGACAAACAGGCAGGCAGCGTTTCTCAGCCAGTTGAAATCATGAATCAGCTGGCATAGTTTTTCTGGATATATACAAAGAAATGTCAATTGTAAAAATGTAAAACAAAACAAAGTGCAGCTAGTTTGAATTCTTTCCAGCTTCAGTTTGAAGTGATTGTGTTACTGTGTTGTTGGCTAGCTCCTCTGAACAACAGTGTCCTGACGCGTGAGCACATTTTCGCGCCTCATTAGCTCATTGTTACCCCAGTAAATGTCTCTACAAAACAGCTTAAGCAAATGCTGCTACTTTTTTTTTTATCAACCTTTTTTTTTACCTTTTTTTTTCTCCCCAATTTCGTGGGATCCAATTGTTAGTAGTTACTATCTTGTCTCATCGCTACATATTAAGCAAATGTTGCTACTTTAAAAAAAAAATATTTTACCCCCTTTTTCTCCCCAATTTCATTGTATCCAATTGTTAGAAGTTACTATCTTGTCTCATCGCTACAACTCTTGTACGGGCTCGGGAGAGACGAAGGTCGAAAGCCATGCGACCTCCGAAACACAACTAACCAAGCAGCACTGCTTAACACAGCGCGCATCCAACCCGGAAGCCAGCCGCACCAATGTGTCGGAGGAAACACAGTGCACCTGGAGACCTGGTTAGCGTGCACTGCGCCCGGCCCCTCACAGTAGCCACTAGTGCGCGATGAGACAACCCGGACGACGCTAGGCCAATTGTGCATCGCCCCATGGACCTCCCGGTCGCGGCCGGCTGCGACAGAGCCTGGGCTCAAACCCAGAGTCTCTGGTGGCACAGCTAGCACTGCGATGCAGTGCCTTAGACCACTGCGCCACCCGGGAGGCCCAAATGCTGCTACTTTGCTGTTATTCTGTCTGACGTGACTGTTCGTTGTAGTTGGCTAGCTAGCAAGCAAGGGATAAGAACGTTGCCAGCCAGTATAGCAATGGAACATTTAGAACGAACGACTGGACTATATCTTGTGGAAGGATGAAATAGTATGAATAAATTCATCCAAATAACGTTTTTAATTAAAAACTAATTTTATTTAATATGTTGGTAATGCCCTCAAAGCCGGTGTTTGGACGAAATATTGGACTTTGTCTCGGGCCGAACAACACCCGTGCCAATATATCCTCCAAACACTGGCTTCTCGGGCATTATCACTTAATTAACCTATAGCAGACACAATCATTGACTTCCGTGTCCACAGACATTCATAGCCTTGTCCGACCAACACATTTTTCTGCATAATATCATATCTTCCCAACAGCATAAATATGACAAACATATGTAATAATAATATATTAATCTATAACAATTATCTGTCCACGTAAATTCCTAATTCATCCTACATATTGCACAGAGATCATTTTGTCTCATTTCGTTTCAGTCCAAATGAAATTAAAAATATTTTTTGTTTAGTTGTAGTTTTTTTCTGGTCTATTAAGTCAGTTAGTCTTGTCAATTTCCACTGAAAAATAGGTAATATTTTAGTAACTCATTTTGTTGACGAAATTGACACTGCTGGCACATTCCGGGCTGCCTGACATGGTTAGTGCTTGGATGGGGGATCAAGTGGAGAACTGCTGTATTTATGGTTACAGAGTCTAAGGCACTGCATCTCGGTGCAAGAGGTGTCACTATAGTACCTGGTTCGTATCCAGGCTGTATCACATCAGGCCGTGATTGGGAGTCCCAAATGGCGGCACACAATTGTCCCAGCGTCGTCCGGGTTTGGCCAGAGTAAGCCGTCATTGTAAATAAGAATTTGTTCTTAACTGACTTGCCCAGTTAATTGTCATGTATTTGTAGTCCTCTACAGAAGATATATATACTGAACTGACTATGCACAGACTGTCAATCAAGTGATGACAGCACATACAACAAAGTTGTCAGCTAAGATAGTGAAAATCTTCCACTCTACCTTTCTTCGGCAGTTACCAGGCCAACAAGTGCACAATTGTCCAACTTGTTTGAGGTAATGTGTTTCTCAGGGTTCAGTCCGCTGGCATTATTTGTATGACGTTCGTATTTTTTTGTCAACGGTATTCCACTTCCGGGTGGATGGTGATAAAAGCTAAATACTCAGTAAAGCCACAGGTCTGTTGATAGTTTAAGCATACAAACCCATCCTATCCCTATAAATACGGATGCTTAATAGTTTGCTGGTGTAGGTGGGTACAGGTCAATGTTCTCTCCAATTCAATTACATTTTCCATTCATCAGTTTTTGTGATGGGGTCACTGTGGTGCAAATGGTGCTCTGTTACCGAACAGAACTTGTATTGATGTCCTAACTCTCTTCAGCCACTTAACGTACCTGCAGCAATTATTAGGTTGGAAAGACTTGGGAATTGTCCCAGCCAAATACTTAATCTGAGCCCTCTCATTTAAACCATGCCATCTAATCATCCCATAACTGGAAATAGGTTCCAAAAACTTCTCACCTGTCCAACTCAATATGCGGTGAGCATTCTCTCACAAAATGGCTGCCAAGCTGCGTCACCCAGTTGGTGTCTACAAAGCTGGGCAGCCATTTTGGAGGTGACTCATCCCCACGGAGTGATACAGATCGTGAGTTACAAAAACCATTGCCTTCGGTGCAATTTCATAATATAACATTAGTTGCAGACAAAACAGTAGGCGTATAATTTTGTATATATATTTTTTGGGCTGAAGTGCTAGAAAAAGTAAAAACATCGCACTCTTTTCAGCTAAATGCATCCAACTAAAGAGAAACGGCAACATTGGACACAGCTATCTTCTGCTTTTGTGGTGGGCAACAATGTGTCGCTCGACACTCAAGCTCTCTCAGCATTGAAAACTTTGCCAGATAACTTTGGAGCTCTTTTGATAATTATTCTTTGGAGTGTTTAAGATATTTTAAAGTGGCCTCTTTCTTCACTACTCAGGCATGTTGAAAAGGAGGCTTACTACAAAATAAACGCTTCTTTTTCATCTCTTTGTCCGATTGATGTTTCCTCCATTCTGTGGACGTCTTTGAGTTTGTTCTGAAGGTTTGGACTGTGTCTGTCTGTCTGCTTCTGCTTGCCTGTACGATGTCTGTAACTATCTCAAATTGTGTATTTATGCCTTTCTCTTTGCTTGTCATTATCTCCATCTCTCTGTTCATCCCATTTCCTGTCACTGTGCTCTTTTATGTCATTGACAGACCTGTGATGATGAGGGCCTTGTCCCCCTTTTCCTCCTCCGTCCCCTCCCCTCTCTGTTCCATCCACAAAAGACAGCGAGGGCAATCCCGTGACGACCCTTCATGTGCCCAGCATTTCAAGTGTTTCCCGTCGGTCGGTTATTGTCATGCATATGAGACCTTCTCATGGTGTGGGTCACAGGGAAATGTCAGTGGACCAAGGCGGTGGCTTATCGTTTCTTCCTCACATGAACCCTAGAGCGGCCATTTTTTGTATATTTTTTTTTTTGTCTGCTCGTTGCTTTTCTGAAAGCTGGGGAGACGGCGTCTTTTATGTTGTTCTTATTTCATGTGTCAGTGGGAGAGGTGCAGTCTTCCTTCTTTGTATTGGTTTTTACCTTCCCCAAGGATGGGTGTGTGCATGTGCGTGCGTTTGTGTATACTTGTGCGCGTGCCTCAACCTCGGCCAATTAAAACTCATATTCAAGAACGTCCTTTTTAAAATCATCACTTTAGCAAGAGGCGTGTAGAACTCCATAGTCAACGGCTAGCATAAACAGCACTTATGAAGCATGCTAATGCTAACGGCGAGGCCTTTGAAACCCCATCAGCTGCAGGTGGCAACGTCTGTCTATTTCACACACTTAACCCTTCACCTCTCTCCTGAATACAGCGTTTCAACACCGTTTACCGAATGTGAGTGTATCTGTAGTATGGAGCTGGATAAGTGGGTTTCCCAGTGCCACTCAGTATCTACTGTCATTAGGTGGGTAAGTGGGTTTCCCAGTGCCACTCAGTATCTACTGTCATTAGGTGGGTAAGTGGGTTTCACAGTGCCACTCAGTATCTACTGTCATTAGGTGGGTAAGTGGGTTTCACAGTGCCACTCAGTATCTACTGTCATTAGGTGGGTAAGTGGGTTTCCCAGTGCCACTCAGTATCTACTGTCATTAGGTGGGTAAGTGGGTTTCACAGTGCCACTCAGTATCTACTGTCATTAGGTGGGTAAGTGGGTTTCACAGTGCCACTCAGTATCTACTGTCATTAGGTGGGTAAGTGGGTTTCACAGTGCCACTCAGTATCTACTGTCATTAGGTGGGTAAGTGGGTTTCACCATGCCACTCAGTATCTGTCATTGGGTGGGTAAGTGGGTTTCACAGTGCCACTCAGTATATACTGTCATTATGTGGATAAGTGGGTTTCACAGTGCCACTCAGTATCTATTGTCATTAGGTGGGTTTCCCAGTGCCACTCAGTATCTACTGTCATTAGGTGGGTTTCACAGTGGCACTTAGTCTCTACTGTCATTAGGTGGGTGTGTGGGTTTCCCAGTGCCGCTCAGTATCTACTGTCATTAGGTGGGTAAGTGGGTTTCACAGTGCCACTCAGTATCTACTGTCATTAGGTGGGTAAGTGGGTTTCACAGTGACACTCAGTATCTATTGTCATTAGGTGGGTAAGTGGGTTTCTCAGTGCCACTCAGTATCTACTGTCATTAGGTAGGTAAGTGGGTTTCACAGTGCCACTCAGTATCTATTGTCATTAGGTGGGTAAGTGGGTTTCTCAGTGCCACTCAGTATCTACTGTCATTGGGTGGGTAAGTGGGTTTCACCGTGCCACTCAGTATCTACTGTCATTAGGTTGAAGTGGGTTTCCCAGTGCCAGTCAGTATCTACTGTCATTAGGTGGGTAAGTGTGTTTCACAGTGCCACTCAGTATCTATTGTCATTAGGTGGGTAAGTGGGTTTCCCAGTGCCACTCAATATCTACTGTCATTAGGTGGGTTTCACAGTGGCACATTGGGTGGGTAAGTGGGTAAGTGGGTTTCACCGTGCCACTCAGTATCTACTGTCATTAGGTTGAAGTGGGTTTCCCAGTGCCAGTCAGTATCTACTGTCATTAGGTGGGTAAGTGTGTTTCACAGTGCCACTCAGTCTCTACTGTCATTAGGTGGGTGTGTGGGTTTCCCAGTGCCGCTCAGTATCTACTGTCATTAGGTGGGTAAGTGGGTTTCACAGTGCCACTCAGTATCTACTGTCATTAGGTGGGTAAGTGGGTTTCACAGTGACACTCAGTATCTATTGTCATTAGGTGGGTAAGTCGGTTTCTCAGTGCCACTCAGTATCTGTCATTAGGTAGGTAAGTGGGTTTCACAGTATCTACTGTCATTAGGTAGGTAAGTGGGTTTCACAGTGCCACTCAGTATCTATTGTCATTAGGTGGGTAAGTGGGTTTCTCAGTGCCACTCAGTATCTACTGTCATTAGGTAGGTAAATGGGTTTCACAATGCCACTCAGTATCTACTGTCATTAGGTGGGTAAGTGGGTTTCTCAGTGCCACTCAGTATCTACTGTCATTAGGTGGGTAAGTGGGTTTCTCAGTGCCACTCAGTATCTACTGTCATTAGGCGGGTAAGTGGGTTTCCCAGTGCCACTCAGTATATATAGTCATTAGATGGGCAAGTGGGATGTTGGAACTAGCATGTAGAATAATTGGCATTATTCAGGGGTGGGGATGGTGTAGACACAGTTATGGGGATATGAACACTCGTGCAGGTGTGTGTGTGTGTGCGCACACGCATCTCTGTGTGTTTGTGTTGAGACCCACCATTTTTGCCTCATCCAGGTAACCTGAATAGCTGGTCTGATTGAATAGGTCCAGACTTTTGCCATGACCCAATAATATTTGTACACACCTCACCAGTGGCTTCCAACTCACCCATTAAGAAACCACTGCCCTCGGATGATAAAATAAATAGAACGATTAAAGTAAGTGACGGGGGGAGGAGAGAGAGCTGGATTTCTTAGTAGATGTTGAATAAAAAGAGAGTGGCGAGTTGACTTTAGGATTATGTGGATTTCTGGGATAGCTTCATGTAGGTGTTCCCTATGAGGTTATTCAAGGGTGAGTGTACAGTACCAGTCAAAGGTTTGGACACACCTACTCATTCAATGTTTTTATTTATTTTTTACTATTTTCTACATTGTAGAATAACAGTGAAGGCATCAAAACTATGAAATAACACATATGGAATTGTGTAGTAACCAAAAACGTGTTAAACAAATCAAAATATATTTTAGATTCTTCAAAGTAGCCACCCTTTGCCTTAATGACAGCTTTGCACACTCTTGGCATTCTCTCAACCAGCTTCACCTGAAATGCTTTTCCAACCGTCTTGAAGGAGTTCCCACATAATATGAGAACTTGTTGGATGCTTTTCTATCACTCTGCGGTCCAACTCATCCCAAACCATCTCAATTGGGTTGAGGTCAGGTCATCTGATGCAGCACTCCTATCACCGACAGTGTCACCAGCAAAGCACTATCACACCTCGTCCTCCATGCTTCACTGTGGGAACCAGACATGTCGGAGATACTCCGTTCACCTACTCTGCGTTTCACAAAGACATGGCTGTTGGTACCAAAAATCTAAAATTTGGGCTCATCAGACCAAAGGACAGATTTTCACCAGTCTAATGTCCATTGCTCGTGTTGCTTGGCTCAAGCAAGTCTCTTCTTCTTATTGTTGTTCTTTAGTAGTGGTTTCTTTGCAGCAATTCGACCATGAAGGCCTGATACACGCAGTTTCCTTTGAGCAGTTGATGTTGAGATGTGTCTCTTACTTGAACTCTGTGAAGCATTTATTTGGACTGCAATTTCTGAGGCTGGTAACTCCAATGAACTTATCCTCTGCAGCAGAGGTAACTCTGGGTCTTCCTGTGGCTGTCCTCATGAGGTCCAGTTTCATCAAAGCTCTTGATATTTTTTGCGTCTGCACTTGAGGAAATGTTCAAAGTTCTTGACATTTTCCGGATTGACTGACCTTCATGTCTGAAAGTAATGATGGACTGTAATTTCTCTCTTCTTATTTGAGTTGTTCTTGCCATATTATGGACTTGGTCTTTTACCAAATAGGGCTATCTTCTGTATACGAACCCTAGCTTGTCACAACGCAACTGATCGGCTCAAACGCAATAAAAAATAAAGAAATTACACAAATTAACTTTTAACAAGGCACACCTGTTAATTGAAAAGTGTTCCAGGTGACTACCTCATGAAGCTTGTTGAGAGACTGCCAAGAGTGTGCAAAGCTACCATCAAGGCAAAGGGTGGCTACTTTGTAGAATCTCAAATATAATATATTTTGATTAACACTTTTTTGGTTACTACATGACTCCATATCTGTTATTTCGTAGTTTGTATGTCTTCACTATTTTCTACAATGTAGAATAACTTGTACTGCAGGTATAGATTTGGTTGTTCTTTTTTGATAAAAAATATTCAGAAACTACATATTATACTCATTACTGTATACTCTTGTTTACTATCATTACATGTACTTGAATGGGTATGTATACAACTAGTTTTCTTCAAGGCCACAGCAGAGCTTGATTTTCTTCTTCAGCCCTCTACCATACGTTCTTTCATTTGGTCTTTCGTTTGTTTGTTTGTTTTGTTTGTTCGTTTGTTTCGGTGTTTGTTCATTCAGTCATTCATTCAGTCATTCGTTCATTCTCTCCCCTTTCTCTATTCCCCTCCTCTGTATTCAGCCTTAACTCCATTGTTTCTCCATCTCATTCACAGTGGGTGTAGCAGTAACTTTACGAGTGGTATCAAACCAAGGATCACCATTCCATGAAAAACTGCAGTTCGGCTCATCTGTGGCCTAGTGGCTAGTGCTAACACAAGGCCTCAAATGTGTGTGTTCTTGCGTGGCATGAGTGCATCCATGCATGTGTGTATGAACACTACAGGATACAAATGGCCAACAGATTGCAGACAGTGCCCCCTTTTATCAATCCCCTTTATATGTAAGTGCAATAAGTGGACTAGGTTTTGTGTTACTGTTTGTCTCTCATGGGTTTCAGATGGTATTTATACAGCACAATGACAGAGAGGGGGAAAAGAGCGAGCCTGTCTGCCGCCACTCATATGATAAATTCATCCCCATTCAGGACAAGGAGCACAGTAGAACACTCAAGCCAATACACACACGCACTCTATCAGTCACACCACGACAGTATGCAATCCATACTGAAACCTATGAACAGCCATCTCCTTAATGTACGATTCTCAGTCGGGTAATTGCATGTCATGTGATCAGGCCATTCATTTAGATGGGTGGTGATGACCTGTGTGACTGTAGGATGGTGATGAAGCAAGCGCATGCACTCACACGCACGCATGCACGCACACACACGCATGCACGCACACACAGACACAAACGCTAAAAGGTTCTACATGGTTAGGACTGTGGTGGTCACGAAATTTCGTCAGCTGGTGATTGTCAAGCAAATAACTGTCGGTCTCATGGTAATTGACCGTAAATGAACATAAACACATTTAGCATCTTCAGGATTCTACACACAGCCAACAAACCACTGATGCAAACCTTTTGAACATCTACATTTTAGAAAGTCTAATAAATCCATGTAATATAGCCTAAACCTTCACAATAAAGTCATTATTTATTTGAGACAAGTCTAAAGAAAAATGATATGAAGAAAATGTAGTCTATTTCAGAAGAACAGAATAGCATACTCTGAGTTGTCCTTATGTTAGGCCCTGATCTGGCTATACCATACGGGTGTAGGCTACACTAGCTCATTTAGCAGAAAATATTTGCTCAGAATTCTGTGGTATTATTTTATATTAAGAATACAATTGAACAAAGCTGAATGAAATAGAAAGGATATTTGCTTCAAACGATTTGAGAGAGTGCCCACATGGGGCTATTCTGTGTTGAGCAGTTAACAAAGAAATAGGTACTCCTATATGCTTTATTTAGAGTTACTAATATAACTTTAGTGGTTCTACAAACGTTGGGCTGTATGTTTTGATTTTCAATACATTGTAAGGCTGCATGATGCGACTAATTATGATTTGTAAAAAAGTAGCTTGAAAGGCATGAGCTCTGCTTAGTTTTTTTGGCGCAGGCTGTACACACTTCATCAGTCTCTCATTCACAATTTGAGAAGCACTTGATAATGCCTCGAGTTTTCCAGCAGCATACCCTTTGTGTGGCCGTAATGCCCCCTAAAAATACCCATGCGTTTTGCAGCCCTTCTCACTGCCTGCTCCGAAGCATCTCATCTCAATCATCACGTGATCTTTTGAGCAGGCAGCACTCGCAGGCCACAGGTGAAGACAGACACATCGGGGACGCAACTGCGAGCGTCCTTATTCAATTCCGACGTGCATATTGAAGATATTGGAAGAACTGTCCACATGTACTTTTTGTCAGCCAATAAGATGAGTAGGCTTTACGAACAGCAAAAGCACTAGCCTATGTCAATCTACTATCCCCATTTACAAAAGTTGACCTATTCTGTGCGAGAAATAAATATTCCAAACATAGTCTGGGATAGTTGTGGGATGCGATAGATCACAAATTAATACAACAACAACAAAAAAAAATTTACACAGAGGCTGATGCAACAGACCGTTTAGCTTAAAATGTTTTTAAAACTATTAGGCTATTTATTAACATTATAAGCGCAGCAATGCGCACACGGCAGTATGCAATGAGCACAAATGTTCCATTTGGAGAAAACACCATTATCAAAAGTGACCGCAAATGCGATTATGCATGTAAAGGTGTATTTTTATGGTGAAAATTATCTTCCCAAACTTGTAACTCTGACTGAAATTTTTTCCCATTCCTCCTTGCAAAACAGCTCGAGCTCAGTGAGGTTGGATGGAGAGCATTTGTGAACAGCAGTTTTCAGTTCTTTCCACAGATTCTCGATTGGATTCAGGTCTGGACTTTGACTTGGCCATTCTAACACCTGGATATGTTTATTTTTGAACCATTCCATTGTAGATTTTGCTTTATGTTTTGGATCATTGTCTTGTTGGAAGACAAATCTCAGTCCCAGTCTCAGGTCTTTTGCAGACTCCATCAGGTTTTCTTCCAGAATGGTCCTGTATTTGGCTCCATCCATCTTCCCATCAATTTTAACCATCTTCCCTGTCCCTGCTGAAGAAAAGCAGGCCCAAACCATGATGCTGCCACCACCATGTTTGACAGTGGGGATGGTGTGTTCAGCTGTGTTGCTTTTACGCCAAACATAACGTTTTGCATTGTTGCCAAAAAGTTCAATTTTGGTTTCATCTGACCAGAGCACCTTCTTCCACATGTTTGGTGTGTCTCCCAGGTGGCTTGTGGCAAACTTTAACCGACACTTTTTATGGATATCTTTAAGAAATGGCTTTCTTCTTGCCACTCTTCCATAAAGGCCAGATTTGTGCAATATACGACTGATTGTTGTCCCATGGACAGAGTCTCCCACCTCAGCTGTAGATCTCTGCAGTTCATCCAGAGTGATCATGGGCCTCTTGGCTGCATCTCTGATCAGTCTTCTCCTTGTATGAGCTGAACGTTTAGAGGGACGGCCAGGTCTTGGTAGATTTGCAGTGGTCTGATACTCCTTCCAGTTCAATATTATCGCTTGCACAGTGCTCCTTGGGATGTTTAAAGCTTGGGAAATCTTTTTGTATCCAAATCTGGCTTTAAACTTCTTCACAACAGTATCTCGGACCTGCCTGGTGTGTTCCTTGTTCTTCATGATGCTCTCTGCACTTTTGACGGACCTCTGAGACTATTACAGTGCAGGTGCATTTATACGGAGACTTGATTACACACAGGTGGATTGTATTTATCATCATTAGTCATTTAGGTCAACATTGGATCATTCAGAGATCCTCACTGAACTTCTGGAGAGAGTTTGCTGCACTGAAAGTAAAGGGGCTGAATAATTTTGCACGCCCAATTTTTCAGTTTTTGATTTGTTAAAAAAGTTTGAAATATCCAATAAATGTCGTTCCACTTCATGATTGTGTCCCACTTGTTGTTGATTCTTCACAAAAAAAATACAGTTTTATATCTTTATGTTTGAAGCCTGAAATGTGGCAAAAGGTCGCAAAGTTCAAGGGGGCCGAATACTTTCGCAAGGCACTGTACATCCTTTGTAAAGCTGATTTAAAGTGCTTAATTTTAAGAAGTTAGTTGGTCACTTTAGTTGTGATACAAACCTTATCAAAACATATAGGCCTATGGGCTAGGCTACATGAGGTGTGTGACTGTGATTAGAAAAAGTCACAAAAAAAGGCAATGTTTCTTGCCCTAAGCTGGGCATCATTCACAAGTGGTAATATATAATACTTGTGATAATATATAATTCACAAGTGATCGACTAATATTGTCACCCATCAGACTATTCTTGTCTTCACATATACTAAATAATATATGTGTGAAATTAGTTTTGATTTGGAATGGACTAGGGAAAAAATACATCTCTGCACTTAAATTTCAAATGGAGGACTCTTTTCCTGTGGTTCATTTTCATGCCAGCCAGGTAGGATATACTCCTGTTGTAAAGATAAGCAACATCACATCACTGGGGCCAAGCTTCCTGCCATCCAGGACCAAAATACTAGGGGGTGTCAGAGGAAAGCCCTATAATTGTCAGAGACTCCAGTCACCGAAGTCATAGACTTTTTTCTCTGCTACCTCACGGCAAGTGGTACCGGAGCGCCAAGTCTAAGTCCAATTGGCTCCTTAACAGCTTCTACCCCCAAGGCATAAGACCGCTGAACAATTAATAAAATGGCCACCGGACTATTACGTTGACCCCCAGCTACTCGCTGTTTATTATCTATGCATAGTCACTTCACCCCTACTTACATGTACAAATGACCTCGACTAACCTGTACCTCCGCACATTGACCCGGTACCCCCTGTATATAGCCTTGTTATTGTAATGTGTTACTTTTTATATTTGTTTTACTTTATTTGGTAAATATTGGTAACTCTTTCTTGAACTGCACTGTTGGTTAAGGGCTTGTAATTAAGCATTTCACGGTAAGGTCTACATGTTGTATTCGGCGCAAGTGACAAATAAAGTTGGATTTTATTTGAATATTTGCTTAAAATATTTGCCGGCTAATTTCCTAAAATTATCCGCTGCCATTGTCGCAAACCCTATTACTAGTGTGTTCAACCTCTTTGTGTCGTCTGAGATTCCTAAAGATTGGAAAGCGGCCGCGGTCATCCCCCTCTTCAAAGGGGGAGACACTCTAGACCCAAACTGTTACAGACCTATCCTGCCCTGCCTTTCTAAAGTCTTTGAAAGCCGAGTGATCAAACAGATCACCGACCATCTCGAATCCCACCGTACCTTCTCCGCTATGCAGTCCGGTTTCCGAGCTGGTCACAGGTGCACCTCAGCCACGCTCAAGGTCCTAAACAATATCATAACCGCCATCGATAAATAACAGTACTGTGCAGCCATCTCCATTGACCTGGCCAAGGCTTTCGACTCTGTTAATCACCGTATTCTTATCGGCAAACTCAACAGCCTTGGTTTCTCTAATGACTGCCTCACCTGGTTCACTAACTACTTCTCAGAGTTCAGTGTGTCAAATTTGAGGGCCTGTTGTCCGTACCTCTGGCAGCCTCGATCGCTGCCCGCCCACCTAGCTTCACTACTTTGGACGGTTCTGACTTAGAATATGTGGACAACTACAAATACCAAGATGTCTGGCTAGACTGTAAACTCCTTCCAGACTCACATTAAGCATCTCCAATCCAAAATGATATCTAGAATTGGCTTCCTATTTTGCAACAAAGCCTCCTTCACTCATGCTGCCAAACATACCCTTGTAAAACGGACTATCCTACCGATCCTTGACTTCGGCGATGTCATTTACAAAATAGCCTCCAACACTACTCAGCAAACTGGATGTAGTCTATCACCGTGCCATCTGTTTTGTCACCAAAGCCCCATATTCTACCCGCCATTGCGACCTGTATGCTCTCGTTGGCTGGTCCTCGCTACATATTCGTTGCGAAACCCACTGTCTCCAGGTCATCTAAAAGTCTTTGCTAGGTAAAGCGCCGCCTTACCTCAGCTCACTGGTCACCAAAGGAACACCCATGCACTCCAGCAGGTATATTTCACTGGTCATCCCCAAAGCCAACACCTCCGCATTGTTCCGCCTTTCCTTCCAGTTCTCTGCTGCCAATGACTGGAACGAATTGCAAAAATCACAGAAGTTGGAGACTTATACCTCCCTCACTAACTTCAAGCATCGGCTGTCAGAGCAGCTTTTCCGATCACTGCAGCTGTACACAGCCCATTCAACCAACTACCTACCTCATCCCTGTGTATACATTTTTTTTTCTACTCTTTTGCACACCAGTATTTCTACTTGCACATCCACATCTGCACATCTATCACTCTGGTGTTAATTGCTAAATTGTAATTATTTATGGCCTATTAATTGCCTTACCTCCTTACTTCATTTGCACACACTGTATACAGATTTTCTATTGTGTTATTGACTGTACATTTGTTTATTCCCATGTGTAACTCTGTTGTTTTTGTTCCACTGCTGTGCTTTATCTTGGCCAGATCACAGTTGTAAATGAGAACTTGTTCAATGGCCTACCTGGTTAAATAAAGGTGAAATAAAAAAAATATTATGAAAGTTGACAATAAATATAGTAGGCCTAGCCATTAGAAAGTGATGGGATCCTCCCTTTTTTAATAGAAGCCATCACTCTGTTTTCTCGCGCAATTACATAGCCTATAGAAATGTTGTGCACCTTGAGCTCATGGGCTCTCATGAAGTGTTTGATTCGATTTTCGATTACATTTGCATTGATGTCAGAGTGATTAGAGGGACAATAGAGTGTGGAGTACCAGGCAGTTAGCAAGTTTGGTAGGCTACTAATGACTACCAGCAGCATCAGAGCTTGGAGAAGTCTAATTACCGTGACTAAACGGTAACGTGGAATTTGACTGCCTTCCTGAATCGTGACCACCAGTGTGGCGGTAATACGGTCACCACAACAACCCTATGCATGGTTAATCCGACGTCTGCAGTGGCTGTGGAGCATTTACTGTGATACGGCCACTGCAGAAGTCAGGGCATTTATACTTCTTGCACTTCACTGAGCAGAGCTGTTGTCAAGGAAGTGAATCTGTATTTTTACTGGACCTCGCACCCACATCTACCGTCAACCAATCATGTCTATGCGGAGCCCTCCGCATTGTTCCAAAATTTGGGAGGCGCACGGCAATGCGGTAAGGAGCTCAATTTGGCCCCTCATACCTCTAGAGACTCCGCAATTGAGTCACACCCTCCATACGGTGCCTGCGACCACATTTTCAGATATAGAGTAAATTGGCTTTTACACACATGCTTCAGCCAATGGCTTGTGTGGTGTCTCCTTTTCATCTGTCATCATCATCACTGTCTCCAGTCATTTTGACTGCAGCCAAGGTCACCTCTACTAGTGTGAATGGCCTGATGGTCTCTCTCTCTTCCCACAGTACTGTAACCAACTGTTGTGGTTCAAACACATTCACAGTGCTTTATCTTAACATGTTATTCAGGACTGGTAACTTCTACCATTTGGATTTAATTGATGACTTACTAATGGTAACTGACTGAATATGTAACTTGCATAGTATCTGATTCACTAACTGATTACAAGTGTATAATGGACTTACTATCTGATTCACTAAATTACTGGCTATTTCCTGAATGAGTATGTGACTGACTTGACTATCTGGCAGATTGGTTAATTGACTGACTGAATTAATACAGTAGGCTCCAAAATTACTGCCACCTCTGACTGGCAATGCACAAACAATACTTAACCAAATATAAACAATATAATTATAAAGAGAAACTCAAAATACCAACATGTGTGAAATACTGTACTTTATTTTAACCCACCAAAATCATTTATTGATTTAATTCCAAATCAAGGTATCACAATGAATGGCACCCTTAAAGATTATTGCAGATAACATCTACCAAAATTAAACCAGTAATTAAATTCCACTTATTTAAGGAACTATATTGAGCCATTACATCGTTGTCCTGTTTCACTAGGGTATAAACATGAGGTAACACGCATGCAATATCCCTTTGTCATCCAACATCATGAAGAAATCAAAAGAACTGGCAGTTCAAGAGAGACAGATGGTCGTAGGCCTTCATAAATCTGGTAATGGCTACAAGAAGATCCACAAACGATTGAATATACCCACTGAGCACTGTCAGGGCAATTATGAAAAAAATTCAAAAGATATAGAACAGTTGTAAACCTCACGGGTAGAGGACGCAAATGCATTTTGCCCCCCGGGATAGGGAGGAGGATGGTGAGAGAAGCAACAAAATCCCCAAGAATCACTGTGAAAGAATTCCAGGCCTTGGTGGCGTCTTGGGGTCACCAGGTTTAAAAAAGCAGCATCAGACGCCGCCTCCACAACCACAGGCTCTTTGGAAGGGTTGCCAGAAGAAAGCCTTTAATGACCCCAAGCCACAGACGCAAGCGCTTGGAGTTTGCCAAACGTCATTTAAAATATGACTGGAAGAAGGTGCTCTGGTCAGATTAGACAAATGTAACGTTTGGTTCGATACAGCATCGGCATGTTTGGCGTCGAAACAGAGATTCATACAAGGAGAGGCACCTCATACCCACGGTGAAATATGGTGGTGGGTCAATGATGTTTTGGGGCTCTTAATTCCAGAGATCCAAGGGCACTGGTTAAGATTGATGGCATAATGAATTCCACCAAGTATCAGGCAATTTTGGCTGACAATCTGGTTGCCTCTGCCAGAAGGCTGGGACTTTGCCGTAGGTGGACTTTCCAACAAGACAATGACCCGAAACAGACCTCCAGATCCACACAGAAATGGTAATGTGACAACAAAATCAATGTTCTACCATGGCCATCTCAGTCGCCGGACATCAATCCAATCTAAAACCTGTGGGCTGAGTTGAAGAGGGGAGTTGATAAGCTCAAACTCAAGAATGTGAAGGATCTTGAAAGGATCTCCATAGACGAATGGTCCAAAATCCCTCCAAATGTCTTCCTTAACCTCATCAAACATTACAGCAAAAGACTCCATGCTGTTATCCTTGCAAGAGGCGGTTGCACGAAGTACTAAATGAGGAGTGCCAATAATTATTTAACCTTTTGATTTTGGTGAAATTTATTTGGTATTAAATAATTGTATGATTTTGGTGGGTTCCATTGAGACATTAATAAAGTACAGTATTTCTCACATGTTGGTATTTTGAGTTTCTCTACAATTATATTGTTTATTTTAAGTATTGTATGTGCATTGCCAATCAGGGGTGCCAGATATTTTGGGGCCTACTGTAAATGACTGGCTGGATGGTTTGCTGGTGACTGACGGACTGGTTCTGAGAGAATCTGTTGTTAGTGCAGACGAGAGAAGACAGATATTGATTTTCCTTTCTATTATTTTAGTTTTTCCGAGAGAAAAGCCAGTGAGTCAGTGAAGTGTGTGTGTGTGTGTGTGCGCGCTATTGCCTATCAGCCTGTGACTGTACCTATTATCAGATAAGTCTAAAAAAGGATTGGATAGGTACTAGCAATAAGGCTATAACTCCCACCTTTGATGGGCAAGGTGGAATTGTCATTTTCACCATATTGCTTACGATATTTCTTTCAGAAGTACATGGGGGTAGGGTTTAGGGGTTTATTGTGGATAGGGCGAGTATACAGTAGCTTCATATGCAATGGTGTAGTGGAGGGTAAATGCCATTGATGCATCGTTTATTTATTTCGCGCAAACGTTTACCTACCTTTCACATAAAAAAAAATGCATTCAAAGTATAGGGAGTGTTACTTTACTCACTGCGAACAGCGATCAGCATTTATCCACCTGTATTTTGTGTGTGTGTGTGTGTGAACGTAGTCATTACTCACAGTCTGTGTGGTGAGCTAGAGAGCTTTTGTTTTCTTTTGGAGTCTTGGCAGAACACCTATGTAGCATCAACCTGTTTGAGGGAGTGTGTTAGGGTGGAGGGGAGGACTACAATCTCTTACCGTTTGAATGAGCGTGTAAGTACATTGTGAGTATATGATAACATCTTTGTGATTTTGTGTTTGTGTCTTTGCCCATGTCTATAGACTGAATGACTGACGGTCACTTGCTGTGCCTTGTCCACAGACCCTGCTGATAAACCACGGTTGAGAAAGAACAAGAAACCAAAGAAGAGAAGGAAGGCGCGGGGGAGGAGAAGGAGAGCAGCACATCCATCTTCCCCCATCACTTTAAATCACCCTCCATTTTCTGTCTAAACTAATCCAACTGGGCCCAACTCCACTCGGACTCAATCCAGCACTACCTACCACTATACCTACCGCATGCCTTCTCTCCCTTTTTCCATGTCCTTGTTTTGGAGTGTATTATCTTGATTTGTCATCTGTAGTGCATTGTCTTGATTTATTTTGAAATTGCACTGGCACATCCTTCAGGGCTCAAATAAATCCTTCCAATCCTGACAAAATGAGATTGAAGATGGCTCTTTGTCGCGCTGCACCTCCTGACGTTAATGCCCCACACTCGGGGTGCCTCCTACCCACAATGCGCGGCTTGATTGCACGGTGCTCATGGTTTCATTAAACAGCTGGCGTCCTTAAGCCGACTCCATGGAGATACCAAGGGAGACTGTGTGTGTGTGGGTGGGGGGAGGGAGGGATTAGTTTAAGATTTATGGAAGATTAGTTAGTAGCTAAGAAAAAGTCATATTTTATAATGCAGATGTAGAATGTAGGACGGTGATTATTCTGGGGCACCAGTTTTCATTTCAAGCCTTGCATAGTTATGTTCAATTGGTAAGGTAAATTACCTAATGATATGGGTAGCGGATGAACTCGGGGGGGAAAGAATGTCCGGTATTCTCCGTTGCGGACTACTGTCAAAAATAAATAGTGGAGGTACGCAGGTAGAACATGAGCATATCACAATAATTAAAACAAAGATTTAGGCTATTACACCATCATTTATCATTACTGCCTATCGGCAGCATGAAAAAAAATTGCAAATGGACTTGAAAACCGGTGGTATAGGCTACGCTCCAAACTACGGTGTGGATCGATGTACAATATTTTTTGCCAAAGCAGAGATGATTGGCTGGGGCCAAGACAGACAGCAGTGGACCCATCAATCAAGTGAGGCTACAGATGTGCCTAATGACAATCACAGAATGACATAACACTTGTTGGTGTTTTAATAGACGACTCTTTCCATTCATTAAATGGCAGTGTTTCAGATGCTGGAATTTCTTTGGAGTGGATGAACGGGTACAGATAGCCTACGTTTTCAAGTGATTTGTTTGAAAACATCAGGACTGGTTGTGTTCATGCCACACTAAAAGGTCATACATTTTTACAGTTAAATGTCATGTCTTTTCAATTAGGCCCATAAAAAAAAAGCATGCACACATAGGAGGTACCGTAACAGGATTTGTTTTTAAATCGATTTTCACCCCTGGATAACCTGACGCCATTGTGTGAGTGTTGGAATGACACACCACTAGGATCGATTGTGAGAACTACTTTCTTTCTCTCCTTTTCATCTGTTCTCTACCCCTTCCTATTCCTTTAACATATCCTGTTTTTTTCCCTCACTCAATCAATCACAGGTCCCCAACCCTCTCAATCCCTATGGCTTTATCCCCAAGAGGATACTAGTGCCACTACCTACAATACCTGTGTGTGTGTGTGTCTTGCAGCCTCATATTGTCCCTTTTCCACTGTTACCATGGTTACTTGCAGTGCGCTAGCGGCAAAGCAAGGTGTGGTGGAACCTTGAAGATAACCCTTAGGGTCACCCTGCAGAGAGGCTCAACTAGGTACAGCTGACAGCCCTATACAATACTGCAACATCCAACACACACTCGCACACCATTGCTGAAATCTCACTCCACATATCCATTGTCTGGAAGAATTGCGTGTGTATGTGTGTGCGTTTCCACTCAAATTCACGACTACACACACACACACACACTAGGGTTTCCGGTATAAAAATGTGAGCCAGACATTTCACCGGAAGCATTTTCATTTACTGGACATTTAAATATACTGGATCCATATGCATTGGTTGCACAACCTGATTAGGGCGTCCAACCACGGTGCTCAGAATGCCAGAAATCACATTTTGTTTATGGTAATTCATCGTAACAGGACATGCAACTCGGATGCAATGGCGTGCGTTATTCTTACTGAATTCCGATGACCAATTAGAAGATGTGAGAACACAGGCTGCACGTCCATAAGGCTAGGGGAAGCTTTCCCTGAAGGAAATTGCCAAAATTATATAGCTTAAATAGCCTACTCCTGTCTATACATAAATAAAATAATTGCAAAATAAGCTACTACTCCAGAAAGCATGATTTGACCAGAGGATCATTAGCTAAATGTTTTTTTTTTTCCATCCTCTAGGTTAGATGTAGGTCATATTGTATTTGTCTCCCCCTTTCGTAGGCCCAAAGTAGGTTACCCTGTATTTTTTTTGTCGTATTCTGGTAATGTCTCCAGTCATATAAAATATATTAGCCTAAATTATGACTATTCAATGGAATCATCACATTAAGGATAGTAGGGTATTTTACATAAATATACGAATGGGATAATGGAATGCTTTATTATCCAGGTGTATTTTTATGGTGTAAATAGCTTCCACAAACTTGAAACCCACACGCACCTATGTTAGAATAACTGTCCACATTTACTTTCCCACAGCCAACAAGAGGAGTAACGAAAAACAAAATCACTAGCCTATGTCAATCTCCAAGGCAGTAGGCTACACGCAAATGTTCGTTCCATAATACAATTAGTGGGAAAACGCCATGTGACAGAGATTAAAATATCCGTTAGAAATGTAGAAAGACGGGATATTTAAAGATGCAACAACTAGCATGGGTGGCTAATGTGACTAGGATTGTGCCTCTGGCTACTGGACAATGAAAGAAACTTGATTTGAAAACCAATAGAACACGAGAGAAACATGTTACTTGTTCCAATGGCATATGGAAGTCTTTATAAAATAATTACCTATTAGGTAAGCCCTTTGGCTAGTCTAGTTTGAAACGAGGTAAGACATTCCTCATAATATGTAGCAAACCGTTTCAAGCTCATGTCTCCAGCTCATTGCAAAGTGGCGTGTGACACGCTGAAGCCTGCCAAGTTGCCTATGCACTTGATTGGCGAATGGGAAGTGCGCTTCAATTTACCAGTTGAGAAGAAACACAATTAGTTATTTTTAATTGTGGCCATTGTTTTTTTTACACGCAATTGCCATTAGAATTGTTGCGCAATGATTAAAGCGCATAAAGCGCTTATTAAAGCGCATGTTTCACTCCAGCAGCAACAAACAGCTGTTTGGTGCGCTGTTGCAGCGTCTCTGGCGCAAGCTACATCGACTGGTATTTCAATCAATTAATAGGCTAAAACGCATTATTTCGCAAAGGACAATTGTCCTGCTACAATTTTATCGGATTTTTTTTTTTTTTTTACAAAAGTCGGTTATTACCGGCTAATGGAAACACGGACACACATTTCACCTCTAGCATGCGTTTGAGTTCAACCCCTATAGATGTTTGTTGCTGGAATCAGACTTGTTCTCTCTGCTACTATGTGTGATCAATTCCAGAGCACCAGAACAACAGTACTGCAGACTGGGAGTCAAACGGTAGATCAATAAATCACTCCTCACAGCTCCTGGTACCAACTAGCACTGTGATGGACTGTCAATCTCATCTGTGTGTGTGTGTGTTGGGTGGCGCGTGTGCATCCATGCAATTTCCCTCATACACCAGAGATTAGCCTTTTGTACACCACATGTGTCATCTATATTACATACATATATATTAAATAGGTTACTGGGTCCCCCCCCCCCCCATCTCCTTCTCACTGACATTTCTCCACAAATACCAGTCTCTCTATAAAATGTCTTATATCCTCTCTCCTACCCCATTATTCACAACGACCATGTTTAAACAGCCCTTTGAATGTTTTCTGCCTTAATGCTTTTATTGCTACCCTTCAGTTTTAATTAAGACGGTGGAATTAAGGAAATATCTTGGGCGATTTGGCAAGATCTTGGATCTGGCATTGCCTACAGTATGGGGAGGGTCATGGGTGTGTGTTAGAGAGAGAACGGTACATTATATTTGCAGTTAGACTAACAAACATAGCAACACTTTAACCTTTTATAAGTCGCTTTTGGGGATAGCAACAACATTGTCAGGCAAAGACAAGTCCTATGATCTTCCCTCCTTCCTTCTCTCCCCAACACCGCCGCCTCTCTTACTTTTCCACGTTATTCCGGTCAAAGACTTTGGAATAACAGGAAGTGTTGTTTCCGTGGGAAACCCATGCAGCTATCTTTTGATTCGACGAGACGGCTGGAAGGTGCGAAGTCTGAAAATGACATGGCACGTTCTGAATTCTATTACACTATTGATTTCCATTCATGCAATTAACTGAGCCGGGTGAGTGAATGCGGAACGGGGATGTAAACAGAGTAATGCCCATCAGAATGCGTTTGGTTTCGCAGTATGCTTTCCATGACCATTCCCAATGATGGTCTCATAGTGATGGCTAAAGATTTCTGAATGGTTTTTAGCCCCCATTGTTTCCTGTTTTTTAGAGTACACGTAACTTGAAAATAAAGCTATATCACAATGATCTGTGAACATGCATGAAATGATCCTGAAGTTACACTGTCTGTGTGTTTCTCTCTCGCTCTCTCTCTGAAAGACTTCCCACTTGTCACAGATGTCAATTCAACGTCTATTCCACATTGGATCAACGTAATTTCATTGAAATGACATTCATTCAACCAGTGTGCGCCCAGGGGTTTGGCACCACAGGCCTAGTCCAGCCTAGCTGACAATGAGTCTAATTGCGGTGTGTGGCTTTGCAATCGGCGCAGCTTGCTGACATCACTGTGGCTGGGCTAATAGAATAGGCTTTTGATTCAATTGTCTTAATGAACAACTGGAACTGGCTACTGGATAATTGAATTAGAACCCAGCTCATTCTCCAATGGGACGACAGGAGCCACAGCTCCTGGAAGATAGGAGGATGGGAGGGGGAGAGAGAGAAGATGGAGAGAGAACCACAACAGGAGAACTCACTAAGCAAAGGTATGTTGAATCAACATTTTATCAACAGAATTATGTCATAGTTTTTCGGCATGCCGACATTTCTGGGTTGAATTTGCAAAACGTTTGTCAAGCTCGGTCCACTTTTTCCAGTGTGTATTTTACTGGGGACTCTTGACCCTCAGCCATTAATTATCTCACTCCCATCCTCAAGCACACAGACACACACCACACCACACACACACACACACACAGATAAAGGTCTTATCCCAGAGGGGCCATGCAGCGTATCTGAAGTGGAACGCCTTATCACTCCCCTCCATCAGCTAGCCTGGGAGAGGGAAGAGGAGGACGACTGGGAGTAGAGGGAGGAAGACGGAGGAAGAATGCTGTATACACAGGGACTAGGGAGAAAAAGAAAAAGAGGAGAGAAGGAACTATAGAAGTAGGAGGGGAAGGAGAACGGAGGTTTGAAGTTTGAACAAAACAAAAATAGCGTGGAGAGTGGTAAAGTACAGGTAGAAGAGGGGGGGAAAGGGAGGGTGAAGTAGCTATACAGGACAGGTGCTGTACACTGAGTGTGAGGGAGGGGTCTGGGGAAAAGAGAGTGAAAGAAGAAAAGAGAGGCAGTCCATTGAGTCCAGGAGAAACAGCTTGAAGACCGGGCCCGGCTTTATTCTTTATCACATGACATCCTCTAAAGTCATTACACCCCAATAATAGAGACTCGGGCCAACTGAGCTCCTTAACCCCACTGGTGTGTGGGTCTGCGTGTGCACCAATGAAAGTGGCACATCACGTAATCCCACCAGTAACTGGGATAAACCCACAGTCTAATCTCCCTTTGTTTTTCTCTTTCTTTTCTCCCTTGTTCTTTTCCACGGGAAGCATTGTCCTTTACCTTATCCTCACCGCTTTACTTACTGCGGCGCTCCCTAGGCGCGGCTTACTGCGGCCCTCCCTAGCCCCGGGAATCTTCTCTGCGTCTGCAGAAGGGGCTTGTGGATTCTGTGTAACTTTGACTCATATTATGAGCTCCTGGCTGGATTTGAGGGAGACTTTCTGGGGAAGGAGCTCGGTTTTGTCGTCTTTACCGCTTGTGTTAAAGTGTGATGTTGAGAAGTTTTGGGAGTGAAAGACACCGTACGGATACACCAATTAAAACTTGATCAACAGGTTTAACATTTGTCACAGCTAAATCGCTAGGGCTTTAGAAATAGTTAGTAGGTAGGGAAGTGTTGTTGGCCATAGCTAGACAGCACACTTCAACGATACACATCACATCCCATCCCCCCCGGGGCAGCGGCAACAGGCCCAGGTGCTTGAAGTACCAGCAAGGCCGGGCAAGCAGCTAATTGCTCACAGGTGTGGGTGATTGACAAGTGATTGCAGAGTGATAGGTGGACTGAGTAGGGCCTTGGCTCGGCTGGGTTTTCCCACATTTGTTTGCTACCTTGTTGTTATCGTATGACTTTTTGCATATCTTATTTTTGCCACCAGCCTCACTAACGGACAGGATAAGGACCGAGATCGCCCTGGACCCTGTTAAGTGCATTGTCTCCTTAGCAAATGCATCCAACACCCTTTTCTCATATACTTACTTTCACGTTAAATGCACACATTGACAGATTATGGAACAGCTAGGCAGGCCTAAAACCTCTAGACATAGCGAGACTAGACTTTTTCGTAAACTGGCCAGTTGGTTTTGTAACTATGCTTTTTCTGGAGTGTGGAATACACATACCCATCTAACACAGACTCTGGCCTTTGTGGCCTTCTCCTTCAAGGCTGGAACACACACACACACAGTCCCGGTGAATAATGACAGCTTCTTGTTTGTGTAATGATCGTATCGGCTCCGGTGGAGAGAGAGGGGGCGGTGTTATTGGCTTTGTCTGAGAGTATACAGAGGATCAGTCACACACAAACACACACACACACAAACCTTCATCGTGTCTTCTTCCGATGGACATCCAGTGTAAACGGAGAACAGCTTTGATTGACTGTGGGGCATTGTCTTTCTCTAGGATTGTATAGGATTTCAATGGTGAAGTGAACCTCCACGGTCACAAAATGTTGATATGAAGTTCACAAATGTTCAGTCCTTAAGGCTGGTGTGAATGGCTCGTCACTTTTAAATGTATCTAGTAAGCACCATATAATTCACATCTCTTCCTGTCTCACAAGCAATAGCAGGTATTCATAATGTAGTGATTATAATGCTACTTCTTTAGCTTAGCAGGCATTTACATGGTAGTGTTATTAATGTGATCTCGTCAGCATAGCGTCACGTCTCTCCTCCTCCTTCACTATTAGCAAGCGGGCGGAAGGTCAATCACCTATTAACTTCAGCCTATGAGCATGGCACACTAAGGCATTTCCACTACGCTTCCTGGATAACCTTTGGGCTGACTCGTGTAATAATCACTTTCCATTCTTTCAACCAATGGGCATACATCTAGGGTAGTATTTATACGTCAACTCACCCTTTGTGTGTCTCACTTGCTGTTTTGAAACAACGGTCTTCCATCAGCAGACGAGGCCTACCCCAAAGTATTTCATGTTGCATTCTGTCTCTGTTGTCGTTCAGTTAAGCCTGTACTATACTACACCATAACTTTGATAATCTTTAAGTGACACTAATAACCTCTTTCGTTATCCATATATTTTTTTTATTTTGTTATTATTTTCTTTTTTTTCATCTTTATTTAATCAGGTAGGCCGGTTGAGAACAAGTTCTCATTTACAACTGCGAGCTGGCCGAGATAAAGCAAAGCAATGCGACATAAACAACAACACAGAGTTACACATGGGATAGACAAACGTACAGTCAATAACACAATAGAAAAATATACAGTGTGTGCAAATGTAGAAAGAGGAGGGAGGTAAGGCAATAAATAGGCCATAGTGGCAAAATAATTACAATTTAGCATCAACACGAGTGATAGATGTGCAGATGATGATGTGCGAGTAGAGAGACTGGGGTGCAAAAAGCAACAAAAAAAATACTGTATATTTATAGATACATTGGCAAAAAACACTCTTGGCCTTGTAGTGCTTGTTCTGTAATTGGGGGTATTTACATGATGTTTATTTGGGGTGTATTTCCACGTTTAGACACAATCTGTCTAACTGGTTAGGTGATTCTGACTTCATTTCTATTTAGCAGCCATCAGTTCAGCCTAATCATTCCCGCTCTCCTTTCTCCTAATCCATCTCTCCTCCTCTCACTCGCTCTCTCTCGTTGTCCAGCGCTTAACCAGAAATTAGATTTTTTTTAGGCAATGAACAGTTTAAGTGAATCTGTCAATCCATCGAACTTAACAAACCATATGACAGGTATGGTAAAACTACTAATTTCCATCTTTCTGATTTTGACGAGATTTTGCCGTGTACTTTAAGGGAGCTAAGCTACCTGTAACATTTTCACCCGAAAATAGCTTAATGTCAGAAACATATCAGTAGTAGTAACACTTTTTTTGGTGTGTATATATTCTAATACTTTAAAATTGGCCCTTAACCTCATTCATTAAAATGTTACAAGTAGCTCACTTGCATCCGACTGACAACCAGTCATTTTGGCTGTGATGCCTTCATTAAGGTTAAGGCGTCAAGTTTGGGGGGGAAGTCACTTTAGATCCAGTTACTGAGATGAGATAATCAGATGGTTAATTTATGAGAGGGGAGATGAGAAAAGATAAAACTGTATATTACAAAGACGTAGCATGAATTTATGTGTGAGACAGAGGGGACATGCTAGTGTGTGTGTGGCTATGCGAGTGTGTAAAGCAGTGGCGGTCAGTGCTGTTTAAGATGAGGGAGGATGATTATTTTTGTATGAGCATGGCCTTATTTCTATGACAGCATATTGGATGACTGTCATTCATATTCCATTCACCCGGCTCAATGTAACATCAATAGGTTTAGGCTACTACATGATACTCAAATTTTCCCTGTACCCGACATGAGGTTGCTACAACTTAGCCTATGAGTGAAAGTTTACAACGTAGGTGCACAGATCGAGAGAATTTTGTGTAATCAAGGCCTGCATCTAGCTGATCTAGGGTGTAATCATTAGTCCAACGGTTACAAATTACTGTTTCTATTAGAGAAACGTTAAGGTATGTTTATTCTCATTTTTGGGATAGGGGGCAGCATTTTCACTTTTGGATGAATAGCGTGCCCAGAGTGAACTGCCTCCTACTCTGTCCCAGATGCTACTATATGCATATTATTATTAGTATTGGATAGAAAACACTCTGAAGTTTCTAAAACGTTTTGAATGATGTCTGTGAGTATAACAGAACTCACATGGCAGGCGAAAACCTGAGAAAAATCCAACCAGGAAGTGGGAAATCTGAGGTTTGTAGTTTTTCAAAGCTTGGCCTATCGATTATGGAGTCTATGGAGTCAAGTTGTACTTCCTATGGCTTCCACTACATGTCAACCGTCTTTAGAAACTTGAATGAGGATTCTACTATAAAGGAGCCAGTGGTCTGGCAGAGTGTCTCAGGCTCGTGACGTGTGCTCCCGTTCCAATTAGCTCTCGCACTCCGGTTGGAACATTATTGATGTTTTATGTTAAAAACATCCTAAAGATTGATTCCATACATCGTTTGACTTGTTTCTACAACCTGTAACGGAACTTTTGAGTTTTTGTCTGGACGAAGTGCTCGCACCTCATGAAGATGGATTACTGGGCTGAACACGCTAACAACACGTGGCTATTTGGACATAAATGATGGACTTTATGGAACAAATCAGTCATTTATTGTCGAACTGGGATTCCTGGGAGTGCTTTCTGATGATCATCAAAGGTAAGTGAAAATGTATAGTGTTATTTCTAACTTCTGTTGACTGCAAAATGGCGGATATTTCTCTGGCTGGACTGGGCTCTGAGCGCCGTTCTCAGATTATGCTTTTTCCGTGAAGTTTTTCTGAAATCTGACACAGCGGTTGCATTAAGGAGAAGTCTATCTTTAATTCTGTGAGTAACACTTGTATCTTTTATCAATGTTTATTAGTAGTATTTCTGCAAAATCACTGGATATTTTGGAATCAAAATATTACTGCACGTATCGCGCCAATGTAAACTGAGATTTTTGGATAAAAATATGCACATTATCGAACAAAACATACATGTATTGTGTAACATGATGTCCTAGGAATGTCATCTGATGATCATCAAAGGTTAGTGATTAATTTGATCTAAATTTCAGCTTTTTGTGACTCCTATCTTCGGCTGGAAAAATGGCTGTGTTTTTTTTACCTGTAAAGCATTTTTGAAATCGGACACGATAGGTAGATTAACAAGAAGTTGATATTTTATTTGCTGTATTGGACTTCTTAATGTGTGAGAGTTACATATTTCGAAAAAATATTTTTCAATTTCGCACGCTGCCTTTTCAGAGGAATGTTGACGAGGAGTTCCGCTAGCGGAACGCCTGCGCTAGAAAGGTTAAGAAATGTTTTTAAACAGAATCGGCGGAATGAATACACCCTCCTCACACACAAACACAGTTCACTTTCATAGCAGCCACATATAAAAACAGCATGATAAGTGCATTCGGAAAGTTTTCAGACCACTTCACTTTTTCCACATTCTTTTACGTTACAGGATTATTCTAAAATGGATTTATATATATATATATATATATATATATATATATATATATATATATATATATATATATATATATATATATATATATATATATATATAAAATACTCATCAATCTACACACAATACCCCATAATGACAAAGTGAAAACAGGTTTTTAGAAATGTTAGCACGTGTGTGCGTGTGTGTGTGTGTGTGTGTGTGTGTGTATGTATATATATATATATATATCTCAATAAACAGAAATACCTTAGGGGAAGGGTGTCTGCAGCATTGAAGGTCCCCAAGAACAGAGTGGCCTTCATCATTCTTAAATGGAAGAAGTTTGGAACCACCAAGACTTTTCCTAGAGCTGGCTGCCTGGCCAAACTGAGCAATCAGGGTAAAAGGGCTTTGGTCAGAGAGGTGACCAAGAACCTGATGGCCACTCTGACAGAGCTCCAGAGTTCCTCTTTGGAGATGGGAGAACCTGCCAGAAGGACAACCATCTCTGCAGCTCTCCACCAATCAGGCCAGGCCTTTATAGTAGAGTGGCCAGACGGAAGCCACTCCTCAGTAAAAAGCACATGACAGCCCTCTGGGAGTTTGCCAAAAGGCACCGAAAGATGAAACCAAGATTGAACTCTTTGGCCTGAATGCCAAGCGTCACGTTTGGAGGAAACTTGACACCATCCTCACAGTAAAGCATGGTGGTGACAGCATCATGCTATGGGGATGTATTTCCCCACAGCATGACTGGGAGACTATTCAGGAGCGTGGGAAAGATGAATGAAACAAAGTACAGAGAGATCCTTCATGAAAACCTGCTCCAGAGCGCTCAGGACCTCACACTGGGTCAAAGGTTCACCTTCTAACAGGACAACAACCCTAAGCACACAGCCAAGACAACGCAGGAGTGGCTTCGGGACAAGTGTCTGCATGTCCTTGAGTGGCCCAGCCTGAGCCTCGACTTGAACCCAATCTAACTTCTGTGGAGAGACCTGAAAATAGCTGTGCAGCGACGCTCACCATCTCAACTTTCAGAACTTGAGAGGATCTGCAGAGAAGAATGGGAGAAACTCCCCAAATACAGCGCCATACCCAAGAAGACTCGAGGATGTAATCACTGCCAAAGGTGCTTCATCAAAGTAAAGGGTCTGAATACTTGTGATATTTCAGTGTATTTTATTTTAAATTTCTAAAAACCTGTTTTGTCATTACAGGGTATTGTGTGTAGATTGATGAGGGTAAAAACGAATCCATTTTTGAATAAGGTTGTAATGTAAATGTGGAAAAAGTCTAGGGGTCTGAATACAGTGTATATATACGTATATAATTCCTTCAAGCAACAATATCTATGCACTCTTCTCTCACCTTTTCCCTTCCCTTGTGGACTCCATTGCACAACACATCAGCTGTCTGTGACCAGGCGAAAAATCCTTTCCAAGCCAAACCCTCAAATCATGACTGCTAACTCACAGCCTACATTGTTGTTATCATATTAACTTCATAGTAAACATAGCTACTATAACTAACGTCTTAGTAAACTGACTACAATCATGCAATACAGTGTACAGTTAGAAATCAGTTTAGTAGTTACACCGGCAACAAAAAAGTACTAAATCCAAATGCTTACCTTGATTAGGAAGAGTTCCAGTGTTGGCTAGAAATAGCCAGCTAGCTAACATAGCATTCCTCTCTGTTTGAGCCAGGTGTTTCAGTAGGCTAAACTAGCTAGCTGCATTCAACTAGCTAACTGAAAGTGGAAGTTTTTAAAATAATACAACCAAATACACTGTAGCTAGCTCTCATTCTCTCTCACTCTCTCTTGCTTCTCCTTAATTTAAGAATACATTAATTTGTTAACTATTGTCTTTCTCTCTTTGAGTCAACTACTCGCGAAATTGTATGCAGTGCTAGCTAGCTGTAGCTTATGCTTTCTGTACTAGATTAATTATCTGATCCTTTTATTGGGTGGACAACATGTCAATTCATGCTGCAAAAGATCTCTGATATGTTGGAGGATGTCCTCTGGAAGTTGTCATAATTACTGTGTAATTCTTTGGAAGTGGGTGAGATTCATGAGCCTCCTAGGTTTTGTTTTTAAGTCAACATACCCAGAGGAGGATGGAAGCTAGCTGTTCTCCGGCTACACCATGGTGCTACCCTACAGAGTGCTGTTGAGGCCTTCATTTCAATACAGTGTGTTTTAATCAATGATTCGGTGAAGTGAATATACTTAGTGTAGTTTTATCTAAAAAGGATAACATTAATGTTTCACTATTTTTATATTTATGAAATTCACTGAGGATGATGGTCCTCCCTTCCTCCTCTGAGGAGCCTCCTGATGTGAAGGTGTATGACTGGTTTAGGTGTGTCCAGACAGAGGCCCTTCACATCATGTCTCATTCTACCCATAGATGGCACTGTCGTATCCACAGTATATTTTCAACCCACCTCTTAGCCATTCTATACCTTTCCTAATGCCTGTATCACAGACATTTCACCATGTACAGAAACACGTTAGCCAATGGTACAGTATTAACCTACAGCTCTAATGACATCATTCAGTCATCCCAAACTAGTATGCAATTTGTAGAATAGCTAGTTCTGCAGTTTCACGACAACGACAAGAAACACTGATTGTTAAATGAATGTCAAAAGCATGCTTCTACATCCTCTCTCCTTCTCTATTTCTCTCTCTCTTTCGCTCTCTCTCTCTGCATCTTCTTCCTTCCCTTCCATACCTGTCGTTTGTGTGGTGTCAGCGATAGGGCTATTTCACGCTTAATTTGCCACTCGACACGCTTCGTTAATAAGACCTGCTGTTGCTACGTGCCTAGGCTCTGCTAGGCTAAGCTCTGGCTCTCGTTCCTTAGCATCTATCTTTCAGTCCGCTTCAGAAGACAGCTCAAGACAGGAGTGCTTAGGCGGGATTAGCTGCACAATGCACTGTGTTTATGCGCATTATGCATGCCTATGTGTGTTTTCAACACTTAAGGAAGCAAAATGTTAACCGTATCAGGCCAATATTTAAAGTAGCTCTCCTCGTTCTCTTATCTTTGAAGCACCCTTTAAAGATTTTGTTTTAATGATAAATTAGCACTTTTTGACAGATTTTTGCCCTTGTCCTCCAACAGTGGATCACTTTTTTATTTTTCCTCCAAGAGTGGCCGAGTGTCTTCTGCCTACAGGTGTTGAGAGGTAGAGAAATGTCGACCCAGATACAACACTTCTCTCTAGCCTCTAACACATTCTCACATAGTCCATTTCCTACCTAATATGTGAATGTCACTGTGAGCTGCAAAAATATGACATGCAATTTTTAATAGCTGGGGCACAGAATTAAACAAATAAAATTTTAATTGTCACATACACATGGTTAGCAGATGCTAATGCGAGTGTAGCGAAATGCTTGTGCTTCTAGTTCCGACAATACAGTAATAACCAACGAGTAATCTAACCTAACAATTCCACAACTACTACCTTATACACACAAAGGGATAAAGAATATGTACATAAAGATATATGAATGAGTGATGGTACAGAACGGCATAGGCAAGATGCAGTAGATGGTATTGAGTACAGTATATACATATGATGAGTAATGTAGGGTAGGGTATGTAAACATTATATAAATTGGCATTGTTTAAAGTGGCTAGTGATACATGTATTACATAAAGATGGCAAGATGCAGTAGATGGTATAGAGTACAGTATATACATACAGTGCCTTGCGAAAGTATTCGGCCCCCTTGAACTTTGCGACCTTTTGCCACATTTCAGGCTTCAAACATAAAGATATAAAACTGTATTTTTTTGTGAAGAATCAACAACAAGTGGGACACAATCATGAAGTGGAACGACATATATTGGATATTTCAAACTTTTTTAACATTTCAAAAACTGAAAAATTGGGCGTGCAAAATTATTCAGCCCCCTTAAGTTAATACTTTGTAGCGCCAACTTTTGCTGCGATTACAGCTGTAAGTCGCTTGGGGTATGTCTCTATCAGTTTTGCACATCGAGAGACTGACATTTTTTTCCCATTCCTCCTTGCAAAACAGCTCGAGCTCAGTGAGGTTGGATGGAGAGCATTTGTGAACAGCAGTTTTCAGTTCTTTCCACAGATTCTCGATTGGATTCAGGTCTGGACTTTGACTTGGCCATTCTAACACCTGGATATGTTTATTTTTGAACCATTCCATTGTAGATTTTGCTTTATGTTTTGGATCATTGTCTTGTTGGAAGATAAATCTCCGTCCCAGTCTCAGGTCTTTTGCAGACTCCATCAGGTTTTCTTCCAGAATGGTCCTGTATTTGGCTCCATCCATCTTCCCATCAATTTTAACCATCTTCCCTGTCCCTGCTGAAGAAAAGCAGGCCCAAACCATGATGCTGCCACCACCATGTTTGACAGTGGGGATGGTGTGTTCAGCTGTGTTGCTTTTACGCCAAACATAACGTTTTGCATTGTTGCCAAAAAGTTCAATTTTGGTTTCATCTGACCAGAGCACCTTCTTCCACATGTTTGGTGTGTCTCCCAGGTGGCTTGTGGCGAACTTTAAACAACACTTTTTATGGATATCTTTAAGAAATGGCTTTCTTCTTGCCACTCTTCCATAAAGGCCAGATTTGTGCAATATACGACTGATTGTTGTCCCATGGACAGAGTCTCCCACCTCAGCTGTAGATCTCTGCAGTTCATCCAGAGTGATCATGGGCCTCTTGGCTGCATCTCTGATCAGTCTTCTCCTTGTATGAGCTGAAAGTTTAGAGGGACGGCCAGGTCTTGGTAGATTTGCAGTGGTCTGATACTCCTTCCATTTCAATATTATCGCTTGCACAGTGCTCCTTGGGATGTTTAAAGCTTGGGAAATCTTTTTGTATCCAAATCCGGCTTTAAACTTCTTCACAACAGTATCTCGGACCTGCCTGGTGTGTTCCTTGTTCTTCATGATGCTCTCTGCGCTTTTAACGGACCTCTGAGACTATCACAGTGCAGGTGCATTTATACGGAGACTTGATTACACACAGGTGGATTGTATTTATCATCATTAGTCATTTAGGTCAACATTGGATCATTCAGAGATCCTCACTGAACTTCTGGAGAGAGTTTGCTGCACTGAAAGTAAAGGGGCTGAATAATTTTGCACGCCCAATTTTTCAGTTTTTGATTTGTTAAAAAAGTTTGAAATATCCAATAAATGTCGTTCCACTTCATGATTGTGTCCCACTTGTTGTTGATTCTTCACAAAAAAATACAGTTTTATATCTTTATGTTTGAAGCCTGAAATGTGGCAAAAGGTCGCAAAGTTCAAGGGGGCCGAATACTTTCGCAAGGCACTGTATGAGATGAGTATGTAAACATTATATTAAGTGGAATTGTTTAAAGTGGCTAGTGATAAAAAAAAATACATAAATTTTTCCATTATTAAAGTGGCTGAAGTTGAGTCAGTATGTTGGCAGTAGCGACTCAATGTTAGTGATGGCTGTTTAACAGTCTGATGGCCTTGAGATAGAAGCTGTTTTTCAGTCTCTCGGTCCCCGCTTTGATGCACCTGTACTGACCTCGCCTTCTGGATGATAGCGGGGTGAACAGGCAGTGGCTCGGGTGGTTGTTGTCCTTCATGATCTTTATGGCCTTCCTGTGACATCGGGTGGTGTAGGTGTCCTGGAGGGCAGGTAGTTTGCCCCCGGTGATGCGTTGTGCAGACTTCACTACCCTCTGGAGAGCCTTACGGTTGTGGGCGGAGCAGTTGCCGTACCAGGCGGTGATACAACCCGACAGGATGCTCTCGATTGTGCATCTGTAAAAGTTTGTGTGCTTTTGGTGACAAGCCAAATTTCTTCAGCCTCCTGAGGTTGAAGAGGCGCTGCTGCGCCTTCTTCACCACGCTGTCTGTGTGGGTGGACCAATTCAGTTTGTTTGTGATGTGTACGCCGAGGAACTTAACTTACTACCCTCTCCACTACTGTCCTGTTGATAGCTTATAGCTCTGATGGCGTCGTACTGTATGATTGCCATCTAGCGAGCTGTATCACTAGCCAACTTTGCTATTTTGTGATTATTTTGGGCGTTTATCTTTACTTTTTTTGTACAGAATGTATCCGCTATAATTTTATGTGACCAACAAGCACTTTTCAGCTGTTGCTAATCTTAAAGGCCCAGTGCAGTCAAAAATGTGATTTTGCTGTGTTTTATGTACAGTACCAGTCAAAAGTTTGGACACACCTACTCATTCAAATGTTTTTCTTTATTTTTACTATTTTCTACATTGTAGAATAATAGTGAAGACATCAACACTATGAAATAACACATATGGAATCATGTAGTAACCAAAAAAGTGTTAAAACAACTCAAAATATATTTTATACTTGAGATTCTTCAAAGTAGCCACCCTTTGCATTAATGACCGTGTTGCTCACACTTCATTATCAACACAGCATTCTGTCAACCAGCTTCATGAGGTAGTCACCTGGAATGCTTTTCAAATTTTTGTGTAATTTTCAGTTTTTGCCTCCCCACTCAGACCACTCCCAGACAGTCCTAACAACATTCTTGCTTGAGAAATTGCTTTTTGCCAAGAAGCAATACTGGGGTGAAGGTTCACCTTCCAACAGGACAACGACCCTAAGCACACAGCCAAGACAATGCAGAAGTGGCTTCGGGACAAGTCTCTGAATGTCTTTGAGTATCCCAGCCAGAGCCCGGACTTGAACCTGATCGAACATCTGTTTATAGACCTGAAAATAGCTGTGCAGCAAAGCTCCCCATCCAACCTGACAGAGCTTGAGAGGATCTGCAGAAAAGAATGGGAGAACCTCCCCAAATACAGATGTGCCAAGCTTGTAGCATCATACCCAAGAAGACTCAAGGCTGTAATTGCTGCCAAAGGTTCTTCCACAAAGTACTGAGTAAGTGTCTGAATACTTATGTAAATGAGATATTTAAAAAATCTGTTGTTGCTTGGTCATTATGAGATACTGTGTATTGATTGATGAGGGGGAAAAACTATTTAATACATTTTAGAATAAGGCTGTAACGTAACAAAATGTGGCAAAATTCAAGGGTTCTGAATATTTTCCGAATGCACTGTATCCGTTTAAAAACAATGTAAAAAATGTTGGGCTCAAAACAGGTGGGGCTCTGTCCATCACCTGACCTGAATGACGGGTCGCAACTGGTGGGTAGGTCATATGTACCAAAACTTCCTGTTTCCATGACAGCTGTCTTGATTTGTTTTTATACGATATGACTTTACTCGCATTAAAACTATGGATGGAAACATGGTTAGAAAAGTACTTAATTGCTACCCAAAAATGATTTTATATTGAGATAAAAACGGCTGCATTGAACCTTTTAATTCCGGGTTTAACTTTGACCTTGACTCATCTGCCCTGGGCTCTTTGTGTACCTCCGACCCAATCTTCGGCTACCCAAGAGGAAATGCAGGTGAAAAAGAGGCAAGAGAATGGGCGTTCTGGTGAGACTAAGGCGAAGGGAAAATCAGCCCCTCCATTTTATTGGCCACTTGATAAAAAGATGGATGACCTCCAATCACACATTTTGCTTTCAACGGGACTCTCGTAATTGCAATATTCCCTGCTTTACTGAAACATGGCTCTCTGACATGACACCCCCCACGGCTATCCAACTTGATGGATTGTACATTCCCCGAAAGAACAGGACATTGGAAATCCCAAGTTAACCTTTCTGATCTCCCCATCCCGGATCCGGGTTCGTGAATACAGACTCAAGCTCATTACCATAACGCAACGTTAACTATTCATGAAAATCGCAAATGAAATGAAATAAATATGCCATCTCTCAAGCTTAGCCTTTTGTTAACAACACTGTCATCTCAGATTTTCAAAATATGCTTCTCAACCATTGCAAAACAAGCATTTGTGTAACAGTATTGATGGCTAACGTAGCATTTAGCATTAGCATTCAGCTGGCAACATTTACACAAAAAAACAGAAAAGCATTCAAAAAAATCATTTACCTTTGAAGAACTTCAGATGTTTTCAATGAGGAGACTCTCAGATAGCAAATGTTCAGTTTTTCCTGAAAGATTATTTGTTTAGGACAAATCGCTCCGTTTTCTGCGTCACGTTTAGCTATGAAAAAACCCCTGTATCCAGGATTGTGTAAATCTATCAGCAAGCTCATTAGCATAACACAACGTTAACTATTTATGAAAATCGCAAATGAAATGAAATAAATATGCCATCTCTCAAGCTTAGCCTTTTGTAAACAACACTGTCATCTCAGATTTTCAAAATATGCTTCTCAACCATAGGAAAACAATCATTTGTGTAAAAGTAGCTAGCTAGAGTTAGCATTTCGCGTTAGCATTTAGCGTTAGCATTAGCGTTAGCATCCAGCACGCAACATTAACAAAAACATAAAAGCCTTCAAATAAAATCATTTACCTTTGAAGAACTTCTGATGTTTTCAATGAGGATACTCTCAGTTAGATAGCAGATGCTCAGTTTTTCCAAAAAGATTCCTTGTGTATTAGAAATAGCTCCGTTTTATACATCACATTTGGCTACCAAAAAAAATCCATAAATTCAGTCCTCAAAACGCAAACTTTTTTCCAAATTAACTCCATAATATCGACTGAAAACATGGCAAACGTTTTTTAGAATCAAGCCTCAAGGTGTTTTTCACATATCTCTTCATTGATACATCGTTCTTGGATACATGCTTTCTCTCCTGAATCCCAGGAGAAAATGACCGCACCTGAAGATTACGCACAAATTTAGACAAAGGACACCGGGCGGACCTCTGGAAAATGTAGTCTCTTATGGCCAATCTTCCAATGATATGCCTACAAATACGTCACAATGCTGCTAAGACCTTGGGCGAACGACAGAAAGTGTAGGCTCATTCCTTGCGCAATCACAGCCATATAAGGAGAGAATGGAAAACAGAGCTTCAGAAATTCTGCTAATTCCTGGGTGATGCATCATCTTGGTTTCGCCTGTAGAATGAGTTCTGGGGCACTTACAGACAAAATCTTTGCAGATTCTGAAACTTCAGAGTGTTTTCTTTCCAAAACTGTCAAGAATATGCATAGTCGAGCATCTTTTCGTGACAAAATATCGCGCTTAAAACGGGAACGTTTTTTATCCAAAAATGAAATAGCGCCCCTAGAGCTCTAAGAGGTTAAATGGATCAACACTCGTATTCCACGGCGCGTTCTCAGAGCATGCGCAGACCAGCTGGCAGGCATCTTTACAGACATTTTCAAACTCTTCTTGTCCCAGTCTGTAATCCCCACATGTCTTAAACTGATCACCATCATTCCTGTGCCCAGGAACACTAAGGCAACCTAACACAATGACTATTGCCCTGCAGCTCTTACATCTGTAATCATGAAGTGCTTCGAAAGGCTGGTCTTGGCACACATCATCTCCATCATCGCAGACACCGTTGACCCACTCCAATTTACATACAGCAATCTCAATTGCACTCCACACTGCCCTCTCCCACCTAGACCAGGAATAACAATGTGAGAATGATGTTCATCGCCTGCAGCCCAGCGTTCAACACTATTGTGCCCTCCAAGCTCGTCACCAAGCTCGGGACCCTGGGACTGAAGAGTTCCCTCTGCAAAAGTCTTAAAACGTATTAGAAAGACACTATATACAGGCTTCCAGAGTGGCACTGCGGTCTGAGGCACTGCATCGCAGTGTTTGAGGCGTCACCACAGACCCGGGTGTTCGATGCCAGGCTGTGTCACAACCGGCTGTGACCAGGAGTCCCATAGGACTGCACAATTGGCCCAGCATTGGCCGGGGTGGCTTTTTGGATATCACGAAAAAGGAGGCTAAAATACACAAAAAAATATGTATAAAGAAAGAAATACACTATATATAAAAAAGTATGTTGACACCCCTTCAATTGAGTGGATTTGGCTATTTCATTCACACCCGTTGCTGACAGGTATCAAATCGAGCACACAGGCATGCAATCTCCATAGACAAACATTGGCAGTAGAATGGCCTTACTGAAGAGCTTAGTGACTTTCAACATGGCACCGTCATAGGATGCCACCTTTCCGACAAGTCAGTTTGTCAAATTTCTGCCCTGCTAGAGCTGCTCCGGTCAACTTTAAATGCTGTTTTTGTGAAGTGGAAACATCTAGGAGCAACAACGGCTCAGCCGTGAAGTGGTAGGCGACACAAGCGCGCAGAACGGGACTGCAGAGTGCTGAAATGCACAGCATGTAAAAATTGTCTGTCCTTGGTTGCAACACTTACTACTGAGTTCCAAACTGCCTTTGGAAGCAACGTCAGCACAAGAACTGTTCGTAGGAGCTTCATGAAATGTGTCTCCAATGGCCGAGCAGCCGCACACAAGCCTCAGATCACCAAATGCAATGCCAAGCGTCGTCTGGAGTGGTGTAAAGCTTGTCGACATTGGAGCAGTGGAAACGTGTTCTCTGGAGTGATGAATCACACCTTACTATCTGGCAGTCTACGGACAAATCTGGGTTTGGCGGAAGCCAGGAGAACGCTACCTGCCTGAATGCATAGTGCCAACGGTAAAGTTTTGTGGAGGAGGAATGATGATCTGGGGCTGTTTTTCATGGTTCGGGCTAGGCCCCTTAGTTACAGTGAAGGAACGATGACATTCTAGACGATTCTGTGCTTCCAACTTGCAGCATGACAATGCCTTGTGCACAAAGTGAGGTGCACACAGAATTGGTTTGTCGAAATCGGTGTGGAAGAACTTGACTAGTCTGCACAACTCCATCGAAACACCTTTGGGATTAATTGGAACGCCGACTGCGAGTCAGGCTTAATATCCAAACATCAGTGCCCAACCTCACTAATGCTTATGTGACTGAATGGAAGGCCTCACAGCAATGTTCCAACATCTAGTGGAAATCCTTCCCAGAAGAGTGGAGGCTGTTATAGCAGCAAAGAGGGGATCAACTCCATATTAATGCCCATGATTTTGGAATCGACGAGCAGGTGTCCACATACTTTTTGGTCAGTGCACATCAGAACACAATAATGATGAAGTAAATACCCCTGCCAACTAATATCAACATTTATATTTAGTTTTGGAGAAATTATTTGCCTTCTGTAAGTTTAAGAAACATTGCCTTGTAATTCCGTTACCAAAAACCCACATCTGTAAGATATTTTCTCATTTCTCTCTCTCATGAGGAGGAAGGATAACGAAAGTTCACAGAAGTAACAGGTAAAGTTAGACCGACCAATAAGTTTGAGTGTTTTTACTGAGATCAAGTTTGTTTCTGAATCATCAAGTGATTGATACTCGTAATTATGTTACCAAATCGGTAACAGAATTACCGAAAAATATGTAACTGAATTATTGCAAATAAATGGGCTATAATGGGAAATCATAGTTGTCACAAACCACGGTTGGGTCACCTGCTACTGTCCTCCCTTCCACTGGCATGCTATGTTCCGCTCATAACGGTTTATTTTCTCATTCTGTCGTCTGGTTGTCAAAGCAAGACTGTGAAAAGTCCGGACCCAGGATGTAAATCCGTTACCGTAATTCATTGACCGAATGTCAATCCACTTCACCTTCTGTAGTTCAATAACCAAAATAAATACTTACGATGTCACGTCATAGCTGACACCACATTATTTTTTGGAAAACGTGGTCGCATGAAAAACTGAGGGAGATTTGACCGTAATTCTATTTACCATCTGCACTTTTCTTCCAGTAAATGTGTTTTTATAAAAATGTCTGTGTAAATTGTTCAAAGTAGACTTTCTGCATAGAGTTGTATGGTTTGTTAAAAGCGTAATTCAGTTATCGTGGAATTGCCCTGTGACAACTGCACCGCCCTCGACTGTAAGACCCTACAGAGGGCATTGCCGACAGCCCAGTGCATCACTGGGGCGAGCGCCCAGCCATCCTGGATATTCGTGCCAGGCGGTGTCTGAGAAAGGCCTGGAAAATTGCCAAAGACTCTAGTTACCAGAGCCATGGACTGTACTCTCTGCTCCTGTCCGGCAGGCGGTCCTGGAACATCGGGTCTCGGACCAACACACTCTGAGACCGCTTCTACCCCCAGGCCATAAGACTGTTAAATGGCTAACAACCCCTGCCCCTCCCACTCCCACGGACTATCCACAGGTCTCTACCGACTCAGCCACGCACACGTGCTCACATACAAACGCTTGCATACATCCTCGCTCACACACTCATTCCTGACGCCATACACCCACGTGCACACACCCACTCACACCTATGCTGCTGCTATAATGATTATATTATATATTCCATGTGTTAACATTATGATACTACTCATTGATTATTGTGACTGACCTTATTATTGTGATTGACCTTATTATTGTGATTGACTTTATTATTGTGATTGATCTTATTATTGTGATTGACCTTACAACTAGTATTTATCTATTTATCTCAGTGTGTCACTTTTAACCTTGTTTACATTTAGTATTTATGACCATTTTTGTATTTATAATTTATTCCCGCTATCAGACACTTTCCCCCTTATTTACTATTGGGCATAAAATAATCTGAAACACAACCAAAACAAACAGCAAATGCATCCAACAAGTTTGTGGAGCCACAAGCTTGACGTAATCATTGCGTGCTAGGAATATGGGACCAAATACTAAACTTCAGGCTACTTTAATACATGATAATTTGTCTCAATACTTTTGGTCCCCTACAATGGGTCGACTATGTTCACAAAGTACTGTAATTTCTAAACGCTCGTATTATTTCAAATTCAAAGTGCAGGAGTACAGAGACAAAACAACAACAAAACATTGTTGTCCCAATACTTTTGGAGCTCACTGTACCTACCTCAACCACTCCAGTACCCCTGCACATTCCGTACAGTACTGGCACAGTATACACACTGCCGTTCAAAAGTTTAAGGTCACTTAGAAATGTCCTTGTTTTTTTTTTAAAGAAAAGCATTTTTTTTGTCCATTAAAATAACATGAAATTGATCAGAAATTCAGTGTAGACATTGTTAATGTTGTAAATGAAACACCTACAACACCCGATGTCACAGGAATGCAATAAAGATCATCAAGGATAACAACCACCCGAGCCACTGCCTGTTCACCCCACTATCATCCAGAAGGCGAGGTCGGTACAGGTGCATCAAAGCTGGGACCGAGAGACAGAAGCTGTTTTTCAATCTCAAAGCCATCAGACTGTTGAACAGCCATCAATAACATTGAGTCGCTGCTGCAAACATACTGACTCAACTCCAGCCACTTTAATAATGGAAATTGATGTAAAAAATGTATCACTAGCCACTTTAAACAATGCCACTGAATATAATGTTTACATACCCTACATTACTCATCTCATATGTATATACTGTACTCTATCATCTACTGCATCTTTATGTAATACATGTATCACTAGCAACTTTAAACTTTGCCACTTTGTTTACATACCCATCTCATGTATATACTGGGTACCATCTACTGCATCTTGCCTATGCCGTTCTGTACCATCACTCATTCATATATCTTTATGTACACATTCTTTATCCCTTTACACTTGTGTGTGTATAAGAAGGCCAGCATCCTGGAGTCGCCTCTTCACTGTTGACGTTGAGACTGGTGTTTTGCGGGTACTATTTAATGAAGCTGCCAGTTGAGGACTTGTGAGGCATCTGTTTCTCAAATTAGACACTAATGTACTTGTCCTCTTGCTCAGTTGTGCACCGGGGCCTACCACTCCTCTTTCTATCCTGGTTAGAGCCAGTTTGCGCTGTTCTGTGAAGGGAATAGTACACAGCGTTGAACGAGATCTTCAGTTTCTTGGCAACTCCTCGTATGGAATTGCCTTCATTTCTCAGAACAAGGATAGACTGAGTTTCAGAATAAAGTGCTTTGTTTCTGGCCATTTTGAGCCTGTCATGGAACCCACAAATGCTGATGCTCCAGATACTCAACTAGTATAATGAAGGCCAGTTTTATTGCTTCTTTAATCAGAACAACAGTTTGATAACACAATTGCAAAAGGGTTTTCTAATGATCAGTTAGCCTTTTAAAATGATAAACTTGGATTAGCTAACACAACGTGCCATTGGAACAAAGGAGTGATGGTTGCTGATACTGGCCTATGTAGATATTCCATTAAAAATCTGCCTTTTCCAGCTACAATAGTGATTTACAACATTAGCAATGTCTACACTGTATTTCTGATCAATTTGATGTTATTTTAATAGACAAAAAATGGGCTTTTCTTTCAAAAACAAAGACATTTCTAAGTGACTCAACTTTTGAACGGTAGTGTATTTTCATTCTTGTGTTTCTTTATCTTGTATCTCTTGTGTTTTTATTTATTTTGTATTATCTATATTATTACATTTATTACTGTACTTTGGGACATTTCAGTACTGTTTTACACCTGTTTAACCATGTGCTTGTGGCAAATAAACATTGAAACTTAGACTTGACACTTTTATTCCTACCTCCCCTCCCCAAATGACCCCATCTCCAATGTAGTAATAAAAATATCTCTGTGAGAGCTTCAGGTCCCGAACCCTGACCCCTCTTGCCCCCCTCCTGTTTTAGGACCACTGTAGGGCGCTACTACAAACACCTGTTGTGTCAAATCAGAATGTTGCTAATACTTTGTTAACAATAGTGAGGAACTAGTTCAGAAGTAGTGCAGGGTACAAAAAGTAAACTGATGCAAGAAAGACAGAATCCTGCAGTTTTGTTGTACAACGTTTCAACATGGTCTTCCTCAAGCGTTGAGGAGAGCCACAGTAGTTATGTAATATGTAGTTCCTCCCACTCCCTCCCTTCACTCCAACAGTGTGACGAACACACAAACAAAATCTGACTGACAGCTGTTTGAAGGGGCGTGAACGGAGTGAAGGGAACATTGCTGGGAAGTGTGGCGGATCGGAGCTAGCCAGAGCACTCCAAATGAGGGGTTGAAAGCGAGGGCAATAAGGGCATGGCGTTTCTGACTCCATCCTTCATGTTGTAAATGGGAAAGACCCTGGAGAGATGGAGGGCTTTGACTCAACTCGGTGTAGCCAGAGCCTACCAGCACCTCTATGCGCTACAAGTCATACAATGGTTATGGTGTCCATATTATGATAGCCTCAGCCCAACTCTTTGTGACTTGGAGGCTTTGCTAATATGAACACTACTCAGTGGAGGCCCTGCATTCCCTCTGATCTGATGACAACCGACGTGACCTTCACGTCCAACGCAGTGCCATGGAAACACCCTGGGGGCGCTCCCGCCACCGCCGCTCTGGCCTACGTCCACCCGGGCTCAACTGGGATAAACCTCACAGCGAACTCGAATGTACCGATGGACGCAGGGAAGCATTACTAATCAGAGACATTTACCCAGAGACTGGACCTGTCGGGACCTGGACCAGTCATCTTGACAATGCTACCTACGGTATGGAAATACAAATGATTCACTGTCATTATTACACAACATTATATCATAAGGAACTGCATGTTTCAAGCCCAAAGGAACAATCCACTCAAAAGCTATCTTTTGTTTTCAAGACGTAGGATTTTCAAGAAGCGAGGTGTCACTTGCCACCTCCCCATGATGATCCGTTTTGCGTCATACGATGCTGTGGACTAAATGACACAAAAACCCAAATCTGATTTCTGAGTGGAGTTTTCCTTTAATCGCCACTGTGTCTTGTGGTTTTGGTCGTTGATTACCAAAACACTGTACATGGTTAGCCATGATGACATCAATTTACTAGATAAAGTTATCCGCGGACATCAACCAGCAGACACACGGGCTCTTGTGGATTTGAGTCTGGACCCCAATGTTAATAAGGTTGTAAATTACATTGCTCTATAGCAGTGTTCTTCAATCCTGGGCAACAACTGTGTGTGCAGGCTTTTATTCCTGCCCCCTTAAAGGAAAGGAGGAAAGGCACTCAAGGGAGGATTCCTTCTGAAAGTATTGGAATGGGGCCTTGGACTGGTAGCTGACAAGGAGGGGATGATGAAGCATTAAATGTTCCTGTCTCGGGCAAAAGTTTCAAAAGTTTGGGGTCACTTTGAAAAGTCCTTGTTTTTGAATGAAAAGCAAATTTTTTTGTCCATTAAAATATCATCAAATTGATCAGAAAGACAGTGTAGACTTTGTTAATGTTGTAAATGTCTATAGTAGCTGGAAATGGCTTTATGGAATATCTACATAGGCGTACAGAGGCCCATTATCAACAATCATCAATCCTGTGTTCCAATGGCACGTTGTGTTAGCTAATTCAAGTGGATCATTGTAAAAGGCTAATTGATCATTAGAAAACCCTTTTGCAATTACGTTAGCACAGCTGAAAACTATTGTGCCGATTAAAGAAGCAATACGACTGGCCTTCTATAGACTAGTTGAGTTTCTGGAGCATCAGCATTTGTGGGTTCAAAAGTCGAATGTTTGGGCACATCTACTCATTCAAGTGTTTTTCTTTATTTGGACTATTTTCAACATTGTAGAACAATAGTGAAGACATCAAAACTATGAAATAACACATATGATCATGGAGTAACCAAAAAAGTGTTAAACAAATCAAAATATTTTTTCAATTTTAGATTCTTCAAAGTCACCCTTTGCCTTGACAGCTTTGCACACTCTTGGTATTCTGTCAACCAGAGAATCTTGCAAGGTTCAACCTAAATGTGTATTTTCAGTTTCATACGGTTGTATTTTGTACGAAAATGTATCCACTCGCTATTGTAAGTCGCTGTGGATAACATCTGTAGCCATGAAAGGCTTTGAAAGCCTGGTCATGACTCACATCAACAACATAAACCCAGACACCCTGGACCCACTCCAATTCGCAAACCGCCCCAACAGATCCACAGATGACGCAAACTCTATTGCACTCCACACCATAGTGCCCTCCAAGCTCATCACTAAACTCAGGGCCCTGGGACTGAACAGCTTCCTCTGCAACTGGATCCTGGCCTTCCTGACGGGCCACTCCAAGGTGGTGAGGGGAGGCAACCGCATCCTCCACGCTGACCCTCAACTCTCAACTCTCAGGGGTGCATGCTCCCATCCTGTCCTCCCGTTCACCCACGACCGCACACGACTCCAACACCATCATTAAGTTTGCTGACGACATGACGGTGGTGGACCTGATCACTGACGACAATGAGACAGTCTATAAGGAGGAGGTCAGTGACCAGGCAGTGTGGTGCCAGGACAACAACCTCTCCCTCAACATCAGCAAGACAAAGGAGTTGATCGTGGACTACAGGAAACGGAGGGCTGAGCACCACGCCGTCCACATCGACAGGGGCTGTAGTGTAGTGAGTCGAGAGCTTCAAGTTCCTTAGTGTCCACATTACTAAGGGATTATCATGGTCCACACCCACCAACACAGTTGTGAAGAAGGCACGACAACACCTCTTCCCCCTCAGGATGTTGAAAACATACAGCATGGGCCCTCAGATCCTCAAAGTTTTACAGCTGCACCATTGAGAGCATATCGACTGGCTGCATCACCACTTGGTATGGCAACTGCTTGGCATCAGACCGCAAGGCGCTACAGAGGGGAGTGCATCACTGGGGCAGAGCTGCCTGCCATCCATGACCGCTATACCAGGTGGTGTCAGAGGAAGGCCCTAAAAATTGTTTAAGACTCCAGCCTCAGACTGTTCTCTCTGCTACCAGCATGGCGAGCAATACCAATGCACCATATCTGGAACCAACAGGACCCTGAACAGCTTCTACTTCAAAGCCATATGACTGCTAAGTAATCCAGGTAGCCATTGGTTAACATTTTAACTATCTGCATTGTGACCCCTTTACACTAACTCCTTAAACATAAACTTTAACTCACATAAACTACAGGTACTGTTCTTTATCTATCCTACACTTTATCCCTACCTACAGTATGTGCACAGAGTGCCTTCAGAAAATGTCCCCTTGACTTATTCCACATTTTGTTACAGCCTGAATTCAAAATGGATTAAATATATATATATTTCTCTCACCCAGGTACACACAATGCCACATAATGACAGTGAAAACGTGTTTTTTTTAAACTTTTTCAAATCTCCTGAAAATTAAACACAGAAAGATCTCATTTACATACGTATTCACACCCCTGAGTTAATATTTTGTAGACGCACCTTTGACAGTGATTACAGCGGTCAGTTTTTCTGGGTAAGTCTATAAGAGGTTTCCACACCTGTGCAACATTTGCCCATTTATTATTTTCAAAATTCTTCAGGCTCTGTCAAATTGGTTGATTATTGCTATACAACCAGTTTCAGGTCTTGCCATAGATTTTCAAATAGATTTAAGTCAAAACATTAACTCGGCCACTCAGGAACATTCACTATCTTCTTGGTAAGGAACGACAGTGTAGATTTGGCCTTGTGTTTTAGGTTAGGTTGAAATGTGAAGTAATCTCCCAGTGTCTGATGGAAAGCAGACTGAACCAGGTTTTCCTCTAGGATTTTGTCTGTGTTAATCTCCCTTCCATTAATTTTTTTATCCTGTAAAAACTCCCCAGTCCTTAACAATTACAAGTATACCGAAACATGATGCAGGCACCACTATGCTTGAAATTATGGTGAGTTGGACTCGGTAACGTGTCGTATTGGATTTGCACCAAACATAACACTTTGTATTCAGTGCAGAAAGTTAAATGTTTTGCCCCATTTTTTGCATTATTACTTTAGTGTATTGTTATAAACATGATGCATGTTCTGTAATATTTTTGTTCTGTACAGGTTTCCTTCTTTTCACTCTATCAAGTAGGATAGTATTGTGGAGTAACTACAATGGTGTTGATCCTTCCTCCCATCACAGCCATTTAAACTCTCTAATTGTTTTAAAGTCACTATTGGCCTCGTGGTGAAATCCCTGAGCGGATTCTTTTCTCTCTGGCAACTGAGTTAGGAAGGACGCCTGTAGTGACTGGGTGTATTGGTACACCATCCAAAGTGGAATTAACTTCATCATGCTCAAAGGGATGGTCAATGTCTGCTTTTGAATTATTACCCATCTACCAATAGGTTCCTTTCTTTGCAAGGCATTGGAAAACCTCCCTGGTCTTTGTAGTTGAATCTGTGTTTAAAATTCACTGCTCGACTGAGGGACCTTACAGATAATTGTGTGTGTGGAGTACAGAGATGAGGTAGTCATTCAAAAATCATGTTAAACTTATTATGTGACTTGTAAGGCATATTTTTACTCCTGAACTTATACTGAACAAAAATATAAATGCAACATGTAACAATTTCATAGATTTTACTGAGTTACAGTTCATTTGAAATAAATTCATTAGACCCTAATCTATGGATTTCACATGACTGGGAATACAGATATGCATGTTGGTCACAGACACCTTTAAAAAAAGATTAGGGGCTTGGTTCAGAAAACCAGTCAGTATTTTGTGTGACCACCATTTGCCTTATGCAGCGTGACACATCTCCTTTTTATAGAGTTGTTCAGGCTGTTGATTGTGGAATGTTGTCCCACTCCTCTTCCATGGCTGTGTGAAGTTAATGGATATTGGAGGGAACTGAAACACGCTGTCGTACACGTCGATCCAGAGCATCACAAACAGGCTCAATGGGTGACACGACTGGTGAGTATGCAGGCCATGGAAGAACTGGGACATGTTCAGCTTCCAGGAATTGTGGACAGATCCTTGCGATGTGGGGCCTTGCATTATCGTGCTGAAAAATGAGGTGATGGCGGTGGATAAATGGCACGACAAACAGGCCTCAGGACTTCGTCATGGTATCTTTGTGCCCGGTATAGTTGAAACAAGGATTCATCCGTGAAGAGCAAGCTTCTCCAGCCTGCCAGTGGCCATCTACAGTGAGCATTTGCCCACTGAAGTAGGTTACGCGCCAAACTGCAGTCAGGTCAAGACCCTGGTGAGGATGACGAGCTTCCCTGAGACAGTTTCTGACCGTTTGTGCAGAAATTCTTCGGTTGTGCAAACCCACAGTTTCATCGGGTGGCTGGTCACAGATGATCCGCAGGTGAAGAAGCCGGATATGGCGGTCCTAGGCTGACGTGGTTACGCGTGGTCTGTGGTTGTGAGGCCGTTTGGACGTACTGACAAATTCTCTAAAACAATGTTTGAGGCGGCTTGAACATTAAATTCTCCGGCAACAGCTCAGGTGCACATTCCTGCAGTCAGCATGCCAATTGCAAACTCACTCAACTTGAGACATCTGTGGCATGGTGTTGTGTGACAACACTGCACGTTTTAGAGTGGCTTTTATTGTCCCCAGCACAAGGTGCACTTGTGTAATGATCATGCTGTTTAATCAGCTTCTTCTTATCTTGGCAAAGGAGAAATGCTCACTAACAGGGAAAAACAACATTTTAAGACGAATAAGATATTTGTGCGTATGGAACATTTCTGGGACCTTTTATTACAGCTCATGAAATGGGACCAACACTTTACATGTTGCGTTTTATAATTTAGTTCCAGTGTGTTTAGGCTTGCCATAACAAAGGGGTTGAATAAATGTGGGTAGCACTAGATCTACTCAGCATAATGTAACTCATATGATTTACAGAGTGATATAATATCTGTCGTTTTGTCAGGGTTTTACCTCGCTCGGTGTGGTGCCTGTATAGCTGCCACAGTGGCACACCACAAATAGTAATCTCTTCTCTGACCTCGTGTGACCCAGCACATTAGAGAGTGTTGACTCATATACACACTAACACACACACACACACCACCTTACTCAAGGGTGTAAATAAGGCCAAATTGTTGCAGACAGTGAGTCCGTGGAGTGTGAGAAGTTGGCAATGGCCTCTGGTGTGTGTGTGCACCCATCTGCTGTGCTTGGCGTTGGGGTACGACTCTGGCATGTACCCTGGCTACCATAACTGGCTGGGTGACTGTCATTGTGTGTTGCTTTGCGTGATGCTTGCATGCCTGTGCACGCGTGCGGATTGTAGGTGTGTGTTTGAGAGTGCCTGCCTGGGTCTGTCTGTCTGCTGTGTTTGTCCCTGGTTTGTCTGTATTCCTGCCTGTCAGTAGTAGTCTTTTCCCACTTTCTCTATAACTGTTGTCTGCTCCCAGATATTTTCTTGTGTGAACTAACATTCTATTTCTGGAACACCAGTGCGACCAGGGAAAAAAATCACCAACTTAATAATTGTTGTGATGATAGGCTGCACTCTTCAATTGTTTCCGAGTTCAATTGAGGAAAAAAAGCGAGTGCAGATTAGTTCAATCCAAAACCTCCATTTAAAGAATGCATCCGTTATGATTTCTGGAGAAATAACGGCATAGGAAGGGATGCCTTTGTCCACAACTTTGTGTAGCTAGTTAGTGACGCCAAAAAAGTAATTTCCAAAGGCTTTCCTATAAACGTTTCCAAATGAAACGTTAACTGCAAAGTCGGCTTACCTGGCAGAAAACTGATATTGTGCTTGGAGTACAGAAACACCAGTCTCGTGAGGCGCGCAATTGAAATTAAAGTGCTGCTATAGGCCTACCCTTCAAAAAAAAAAAATGTGTTTTCCTTCCCTGATCTCAAAAGTTTTCTCCTGATGTGGTTTAAGCACATCCCATTTTATGTTGATTTTCTATTTAAAACAATGTGTGATTTTGAATGTGAAAAACTGGGGGAAACAACCTGGTTACTTAAATAAGTATCTAAACGTTTCATTGTAACGCATCTCAATAGGTAGTGCTTTTACACAATGTAGAAACCTAATATTCCACAAATTACTTTGCAAATTTCAATGACAGGTTTTTGTATCGACATTTTAGCTTTTGATAATAAACACATGTCTTTACAGGGTTAAATATTAGTGTATAGAGCACAACATGCACTTCAAAAGTGGCTAGAATTCGTAGGCTGCGTTTAAACATGCAGCCCAATTATTTTTCAGAGCTGATCTGATTGGTCAAAAGACCAATTACTGATTTTTTTCAATCAGAATTGGACTGCCTAGGAACGCAGCCATTTAGGCCCAATATGGTATATCGCAATAAAAAAATGCACATCTTCTGGTGCTCCTAGATTTTATTTTTGCTCCTAAACTTTTTCAGTTGGAATCACCAGTGCTACCAATGAAACATTTTCATTTAGAGCCCTGATTGCGGTTCATTCAGGTTGGACGTGTCTCCAGGCAGTCATTGAGACATGACTAGCTGAAGCTAACCGCTAACCGCTAACAGTTCTAACCCCTGGGCCTGTGGGGGTGCTGAGTCATCCTGCTGAAAGCCCAACACTAAAAGCCTTCAGAAAGTCCCCCTGACATTTGCCTGTTCCCAGTTAAATTGAAGTCGCCTTCAGTGACCCTCCGCTGCTCTGCTACAAAAACTCCCTTGGATCTAGTAGTCCCAGGTTCCCTTTAGTGTTGCGACTAGCTGGCTGGTTGGCTACTGGCCAGTTCCTCTGATAAATGTGGATAGCAAGCTACCTGCTGAATTATAATTGCGGATAGTAAGATAGTTGTAGAATATTGTACACTCAGACGTGTGACTACACACACACACACACACACACACGAGCCTTCACACTGCAGCATCAGCACATAGTCACTTACTCCCAGTCCCTCCAACTCACACCCACTCCTTCACTTCACCCCCCCCCCCCCCCCCCCCAATGCTTGCACACTTCAAGTCAACACTCTGCCACTTGCAGCAGCATTCACTGCTACTCCAAAACGTACTCCAAATTTACCCCAGCACTCTCACAGTTGTACACAAAACTCTCCAGTACACACACACTCACTTGACATTGTATGACCAAAAGTTTGAAAACTCCATACACACAACACTCACTCCCTCTCAAAACTAACTCAAATCTAACACATTCATTCATCTCAGACACACTTCAGGCTGGCAGAGCAGGGTGTTTCATCTGTTCTCTCTCTCTGTTGTTGTTGTTGTACAGCAGTTCTGAACTAGTCACGTTATACTTGGTTTGTATTCATTTGACATTTTAGTCATTTAGCATACACTCGTATCCAGAGTGACTTACAGATAGTGCATCCATCTTAAGATAGCTAGGTGAGACAACCACATATCACAGTCACGGTAAGTACATTTGTTCCTCAAAGTAGCTATCAACGATGTCAGCGCTAGTAAGAAGGAAATGAGTCGACTGCGCGTGTTTTATTTTGGGCTGCATTCATTCCACAAGTGCCTTAACATCTGTCTTTTCAAATAGACAAGTTTATGAAGACTTTCCTTTATCCTGAGAGATGGAGAGGGAGTGATAGAGTGGAAGAAAGCACACGAGAGAGAGAACACTAGAATGATAGATGAAGCGCAGAGTCGAGTCAGCTCCAGTGCCATTGCAAACATTTCCACGACTGGCGAACATTGAGACGGAGACAAACGACCTGGCAATGAGCGAAAATTAGGATTTTATCGCCCATTTCTTTTCGCTTCGTCGGCACCCAGATTCCCTGAATCGCTCAAATGTGTGTGTCCCTCCCACTCTCTGACTGCCCAGTTTATGGCATTGCGTTGGCCCAGGGGCGTAGTTTGAGAAATCCCTCACTCACTCAGCGTCTACTGGAAAGGCCTCCAGGCTGTTAGAGAGCGGTTGGAAAAGGGTAGAAGCACTTTACCTACCTGGGAGGTGTGTGGCTGTATATTTGTTGTGTTTTGTGTTTTCATGTGTGTGTGCTCATGTGCTTGTCCGTGCATTGTGTCCTAATCTCATCCGCAGATGTAATTACAATGCCCCAGGTTTAAGGTGAGGTATCCAGCTCTAGCTCCCCTCTCACACCCCCCTATCCTAACCCATTCAGGAAAGCTGATCCGATGTTACCATCTCGGGAAGTCATTACGGGATTAAAGGGGAAGTTCGCCCAAAACCACGTCTGAGCCTTTTATAACACTTGCCTGGCTGTTGGTCAGTACTCCAGACAGTTTTTAGGTCCATTGTTTGAGTATTTAGATTTCTGTATTTTTTATATCAAAACGCAGAATTTCCTAAATGGCTTAAAATGCATTAGAAACTGTGTATTTATTGTTGCATAAACAACGATTTTTGTTTTAATGTAAAAAGTATAAAAAACTAAGATCTACTTTGTGCTAGCGCAAAGATCTTCCATATAGTCTGTAATCCATTAGATACTCTTCTTCGTGGTTCTAAAATTGATAATTACAGGAGGTGGGCTGAAGGAGCGTCTTACTATTGGTCATCAAGAAAGGAAATCAGAACGAAAGGAAGTGAACAAAGATGGTAGCTAGCTAGGCTGGCTGTTAGTAATCTCTGAAGTAAAGTGTCAGCGAATAACGTTGGTAGTCGAGTAGTTGAATGACTTTGGCCAAAATGAAATGCATTGTACCTGGGTGCCATAGTGTTGCGGTCAGATAGAAATACACTACACATTTCCACTCTTTTCCTGGCAGTGATGGAGCTTTGTGTCAGGCATGGCTGCAGACCATCCAAAATCCTGCTTATGGTGTCGATACGACGCATGAAGTCATTCACCAGCTGCAGTTGACCATGTCCAGCAGTGGTGGCTCCTCAGAGAAGGAAGGGGAGGACCATCATCCTCAGTGAATTTCATAAATATAGAAATAGTGAAATATTAAAGTTATCCTTTTTAGATAAAACTTTACTAAATATATTCATGTTACCAAATAATTGATTATAACACAGTTTTGCAATGAAGTCTACAGTAGCCTCAACAACACTCTATAGGGTAGCACCATGGTGTAGCCGGAGGACAGCTAGCTTCCGTCCTCCTCTGGGTACGTTGGCTTCAATACAAAACCTACGAGGCTCAGTTCTCACCCCCTTCCATAGACTTACACAGCAACTTCTGGAGGACGTACTCCAACCTATCAGAGCTCTTGCAGCATGAACTGACATGTTGTCTACCCAATCAAAGGATCAGAGAATGAATCTAGTACTGAAAGCATAAGTATAGCTACCTAGTACTGCAGTGCATAAAATGTGTTGAGTAGTTGACTCAAAGAGAGAGAGAACGACATTAGTTGAACAGTTTTAAACTAATACATTTCTTGCAAAATAGAGAGTGTCCTTTTTGCTAAACTTTGTTTCACTTAGCTAGCAAATGCACCTAGCTAGTTTAGCATACTCAAACACCCTGCACAAACAGAGGGATGCTATGTTAGCTAGCTGGCTATGACTATTCAACACAACACTGGAACTCTTCCAAGTCAAGGCAACCTTTTATTTTTACAAATGTATTGCCACAGGGCCCGCCGGTGTAAGTGCTAAACTGTGCTTACTGACTGTACACTGTAACGTTACTGTATGATTGTAGTGGGTTTACTAACGCGTTAGTTCTATTAGCTATGTCGACTATGATGGTAGTTTAGCTATGGTGACAACGATGTGGGCTGTGTGTAGCGGTTATGACATGGTTTGGCTTGGAAAGGTTTTTTCACCTGGTCACATACAGCTGATGTGTTGTGCATTGAAGTCAACATGTGAAGCGAAAAGGTGAGAGGAGGAGAGTGCATTGATGTGAGAAGGAATACAACTTGGCTGCTATGAAAGTGAACTGTGTTTATGAGTGATCAGGGGTGTATATTCATTCCGCCGATTCTGTTGTAAAACGTTCTTAAACGGAACGGGGATAAACATACCTGAATTTCTCCAATAGAAACTCCTTTGCAACTGTTGGACTGGATCCGATTACAGCCTTGATCAGCTAGATGCAGGCAAGAGTGTTCATGGCGGCTTTGAATGTGTCACTGTCTGTCCATGTTTCACTGTCACCTCAATTCTCTCTCGACCTGTGTGCACCTAAGTTGTAAACTTTCATTCATAGGCTAGGTTGTAGCAACCTCATGATGTGTGTATCATGTAGTAGCCTAAACCTATCGCTGTTACATTGAACTGGGTGAATGGACTATGAATTGACAGTCACCCAATATGCTGTAATAGAAATAAGGCCATGCTCATGAAAGTTATAAATTGTCCTCCCTCATCTTAGACGGCACCGACCGCCACTGATGTACAGTAATCTCTTTGTGGCCACTGACTACAATGGGGACCGGTTGAAACTGGGTTCTGTTCTCACCGGGAAAGTGCCAACCATTTAAGGTATGCTATTAGCTAGCTAAGTTGCTAACACCTGTAGCTAGTCACCACAAAGTCCTTTATAACGTAATTTGTTTGCCATTCCCTGGACTAATTTGTGGTATTTTAGCGGTAACGTTATCCTGTCATACTAACTGTTTATTTTGCTTTGTGTTGCAATTCCCTTTTTCATTATAACATAACTGATAAGAAATAGTATATTTTATACTAGCCATCACTGTTTTCTGTAGTGCTATTGATTGCATAAAATGATTTGCCCGTGTTAATGTCCATGAGAAGGACACAGCCCTAGCCAGAGACATATAGATAAATATATGGCTTTGGCCTGAGCTGGTGCATGAGCTGTACTGACAACAAACTAGCCCAACGTTTGAGTTATTTAAATTAAAACACCCTTTTCCAAAGAGGGGATCCAATGTTCCTCCACCCAGGATGAAAGGATAGACTAATTAGGACTTATTTAAAAATTTTTGTTTTGTTATTCCATTACATATGACATATCCTGCAGGCTGTCTAGAACCAGATTGGTCCAGCAGGCTGTCAACTGGCGGGAAGATAAACAGATCATACACAAAGACCCAGACTTCAAAGTTGACCCACCAGACCTATCTTCCAACATCGCCCCAGTTGAAAAACCAACCAAGGAGGAGCTAACTTTGCAACTAACTTGTGCTAGCCTACTGATGGAAATTTGACTGGTCAACTCATGTGTATACTTGCAATGGCTGCCTGGTGTTGTCATCAAATAAAATGTTATTTGTCACATACTGTAAACAACAAGAGGACACTAACAGTGAAGTGCTTACTTACAGGTCCTTCCCAACAACACAGAAAGCGGGAAAATAGAGAAATTATAGATAAGTAATAACACATAATAATACAAGTAATAATAAAAACATTTTTTTTTTTTTACACACAGTGAGTAATAATAACGTTGCTATATACACGGTGTTCTAGCATGAGTGATGTGCAGGGGTACAAGGTCATTGAGGTAATTACTGTATGTACATATAACTACTGTAGGAATAAAGTGACTGATAATAAACAGTAGCAGTATGTGATGAGTCAAAAAGGGTCAATGCCGATAGTCTGGCTAGCTATTTTATGAACTATTTAGCGGTCATGGCTTGGGGGTAGAAGCTGTTCAGGGTCTTGCTGGTTCCAGACTTGGCACATCTGTACTGCTTGCCATGCGTGATGCAATAATTTCCATGGTAATGTAGATCGTTGATTCAAATGATGCTAACTGATGTGGCTCATGCAATGGAATGTCTTTTTTGTCATGTCAATTCAGTTGATTCAACAAATCACAGCACAGATTGATGGGTACACTTCCTGCTTTTACTTCCTGCTTTTGATCCTTTGGGTGCTCTCGCAATGGCTGGCTCCACCCCTTATGCCGTCATTGTCTTGAATGGGAACACCTGTTCTATTCAAATCAAATTTGTATTTGTCACATGTGCCGAATACTATAGGTGTAGACCTTACCATGAAATTCTTACTTACAAGCCCTTAACTCTTTTCTTAAAACTTCATCATTGGATAAGAAAATATTTACTAAATAAACTAAAGTAAAAAAAAAATATATATAATTAAAGTAACAATAAAATAACAATAATGAGGCTATCTACAGGGGGTACCGGTACCGTGTCAATGTGTGGGGGTAGTCAAGGTAATTTGTACATGTAGGTAAGGTTACAGTGACTATGCATACATAATAAACAGTGAGTAGCAGCAGTGTAAAAAACAAAGAGGGGGGGGGGTGTCAACGCAAATAGTCCGGGTAGCCATTGTTGTTCAGCAGTCTTATGGCTTGGACTGCTAAGGAGCTGCTAAGGAGCCTTTTGGACTTAGACTTGGAGCTCTGGTACCGCTTGCCCTGTAATAGCAGAGAGAAAATAATTTGACTTGGGTGACTGGAGTCTTTGACAATTTTTTGGGCCTTCCAATGACACCGCCTAGTATATAGGTCCTGGGTGGCAGGTAGCTTGGCCACAGTGAAGTACTGGTCCGTACACACTACCCTCAATGAGGGGATTAGATTAATCTGGCCTGGGGGAACGGGTAGGCATGAAGGAACCGGGCTGCCTCCCAGGCGTGAGTCAGCACATGAAGTAACGAGTAGGATTCTGTGGGAAGATCTCAATTGCATACACCTCGCGTCCTCTCTCCTCGTCTCCTTCTCAAAACACGTTGGAGGTCCTCTGGCTTTCTCATCCAATGTGTTTTGAGAAGGAGAGAGGACACACAGAGTATGCAATTGTTTTACATAACCCCACGGTTCTCAAACCTAGAAAGCTGCCGTCCTATAGGTTTTCAACCTACCCAACCCTAATGAAGCTCACCTGTTGGAGGGAAAACCCAGGAACATGTTTGTAAATCCCTGGTCTAACTAATGCTAAGTGACCGTGTGAATGGCATAGTAACTGTGTAATTGTTGGCTTATAATAATATTAAATTGTTTATAAAAAAAATGTGTTAACTACACAGTTTAACTATTTATTGAAAATGTTATTCGTATAAGATGCTATCAGCCTCCTCAACTTCCTGGAATCCAATGTACTGTGGCTGCTGTTGGGGTCAGGGTAGTTGGATGTCATTTCTGCCACCACAGAGGCTGGTAGTACCCGTTGTTGGCCTCGACCTGAGCGTTCTCCCCTCAGCATCCACTCCAGAGTGATCTGATAAGAGACCAGTCTGTATTGTCTAGAGAGACCGAAAAGAAATGCATGACCTTGTTATATGCAACAGTCAAGACAATAAATAGGCCTAGGCCTGTACAACATAAGATATAACAGGCTCGGGGATCATTAAGCATATTCATTTATAAGCCGTATTGATGATGGCACAATACATTTACATTTAGGTAATTTAGCAGATGCGCTAATCCAGAGCGACTAACGGGAGCAGTTAGATTTTTCACCTTGTCGGCTCTGGGATTTGAACCAGCAACTTTTCAGTTTCTGTTCAATAACTGTAACTGAAAGGCTACCTGCCACAATATTATTGATGGCTCTCTTGGTCTTGTATACTTGAAGACTGTATAGCCGAATCATTGTTCAAAAGGTGTTATTGGTCAAGTGTGAGGCTGTTTTACTTCCTCTTGTGTGTGGAATTACAGGCTAATTAGGCTATTATTCGTATAAAGGATTGACTGGCAAATGCGAGTAACATATTCTTCTTTATTACCACTTTGAACTTTATACTTCTTACACGTTTCATTAAATATAAATTATTGTTGATGTAAACCCAGATTGTGAAGTGCCCGTCCTATACAATCTATTTCTATGGCGCGCATCCACTCGTTCCAGGTTTACCTAGCCACCATGTCATCATTGTCAGACAAACTTGAAGGGGACTACAGTAGCCAGTTATGGGTTGTAGGTGGGACACTCAAAAACACAGTCGGAAGGGTAGTCTATTTATTTTAATTTTAGAGAGTAATACAAATATCCTGTGAGTAATGTTAGCCAAAACATTTACGCTTCAGAGAGCTTCCCATTGGGGACCGTCTGGTGATGCACTTCATTTCCAGTCAATCCTGGGCATTCTGAAGAAAGTCTCCAACACATCAGGATTGATGAGACAAGAACTCACAGTGTTTATTTACACACACACACACACGCCATCTTCAGTCTGATGTTCTACCTCCTCCATTATCAGAATAAACTGGTTCCATTCCGACAGCCGAGACATTCACTGTTTGTTGGTAGAGGTAGGTAGGCATCTCCCGCAACTGCACCACCAGTCACTGTGCATTCTGGGAAGTGCATGTGTTTCCTTGACATCTGCTCGCTCATTTCTCTCAGCCAGCCTGCAAATGGAACTACTCAGCCTCAATATAATCCGGCTCAAACCGATATGGCACAAGAGTACCATTCTGACAATAAGGCAGGTCTCCAATTTCCTCTTCGTCCTCGATCTGACATTCTTTATTCTAATTCAATTTGATGAGGGCAGCAAATACTGTGTGGGAGTGAGAACAGAAAATTATTGTTTAAATCCTTCAACAACACCCACCTCGGAAGTCCCGACCTAGGTCCTGACTCGCAACACGCATTAATCTACTTCCTGGGTTTTAATATGTATGACAAAATACATTGGTTAACTGAAAAATTGGGCAGAGAAAGTCATTACAAGGACTATTGTGGTCATGGGAAGCCAATGCAGTGTGTTTGGGTGATATTTATGATGGACTTTGATGTTGTATGGGGTTTCTATGGGGAAGGCGGGGGGTAGAATCAGCTTATTACCTATTATCTAAATATTCAAGCAATGGACCTAAAAACTGTCTGGGGTACTGACAAACGACTAGGCAAGTTTTATAAAGGGCACAGAAGGTTTTTAAAAAATGTTCCCACAATCATGAGCTTCGGAGCTCCATGGATAAGCACCAGGTAAGCAGGGTTTCAACACTTAATTTCCCCACACACAGATCCCCCTGGCTGGGGTAATCAAGCCAAGACACCCCCCTTTCCAGCCTGGAGCTCCACCACAGGGGAAATCACACTCGCTTCTCCTCACTTCATCACAAATTCATCTTCCAAAACGGTGTTGAAACCCTGCTTACCTGGTGCTTATCCATGGAGCTCCGAAGCTCATGATTGTGGGAACATTTTTTAAAAACCTTCTGTGCCCTTTATAAAACTTGCCTAGTCGTTTGTCAGTACCCCAGACAGTTTTTAGGTCCATTGCTTGAATATTTAGATAATAGGTAATAAGCTGATTCTACCCCCCGCCTTCCCCATAGAAACCCCATACAACATCAAAGTCCATCATAAATATCACCCAAACACACTGCATTGGCTTCCCATGACCACAATAGTCCTTGTAATGACTTTCTCTGCCCAATTTTTCAGTTAACCAATGTATTTTGTCATACATATTAAAACCCAGGAAGTAGATTAATGCGTGCTGCGAGTCAGGACCTAGGTCGGGACTTCCGAGGTGGGTGTTGTTGAAGGATTTAAACAATAATTTTCTGTTCTCACTCCCACACAGTCCCTGTGCCCAAGAACACCAAGGTAACCTGCCTAAATGACTACTGTCGTGACTTTACTTTCATTCATCTGATGACTGTTATTTATCTAATCAACTAACTATGTTTAATTGTTACCCGATTTAAATTAATCATGTAACACTTAACTCGATAGGATTTTGGGCACCACGAGAGCGGTTGTTCAAAGAGTTACCATCTCAAGGTCTTTACTTATCACATCCATAAAACAGTCAACGTATTAATCATAACCCCATATCATCATTCTGAACAGTCTTAACCTTACTTCTGGAAAAAAACAGCCTTAATTATGATTCAGCACTACACAAATTGGTTGAACTTTTGATTTACTAGCTAACTACATGATAACACAGGATAAACATTCACACTTTATCCATTAGAAACCGGTCCCTAGAGGACTGACACAATAGAGATGGAGAGGGAAGTTTTCTGTCCAAAAATGATGCAGAAAAATTCATGCTTTTGTTACTTCTAGGTTAGACTACTGCAATGCTCTATTTTCCGGCTACCCGGATAAAGCACTAAATAAACTTCAGTTAGTGCTAAATACGGCTGCTAGAATCCTGACTAGAACCCAAAAAATTGATCATATTACAACTACCTCTCCCCCCTACTGTATTTATTTATTTATTTTGCTCCTTTGCACCCCATTATTTCTATCTCTACTTTGCACATTCTTCCACTGCAAATCTACCTTTCCAGTGTTCTACTTGCTATATTGTATTTACTTCGCCACCATGGCCTTTTTTTGCCTTTACCTCCCTTATCTCACCTCATTTGCTCACATTGTATATAGACTTATTTTTCTACTGTATTATTGACTGTATGTTTGTTTTACTCCATGTGTAAGTCTGTGTCGTTGTATGTGTCGAACTGCTTTGCTTTATCTTGGCCAGGTCGCAATTGTAAATGAGAAGTTGTTCTCAACTTGCCTACCTGGTTAAATAAAGGTGAAATAAAAAAATATCTGGAGTATTTCTCCTGTCTTATCCGGCATTCTGTGTGAATTTAAGTATGCTTGCTCTCTCTCTCTCTCTCTCTCTCCGTCCCTCCGTCCGTCCGTCCGTCTGTCCGTCCGTCCGTCCGTTCCTCCCTGAGCCCTATTACCTTGCCTCAGGACTACCTGGCATGATGACTCCTTGTTGTCCACCTGGCCATGCTGCTGCTCCAGTTTCAACTGTTCTGCCTGCGGCTATGGAACCCTGACCTGTTCACTGTGATTACTATTATTTGACCATGCTGGTAATTCATGAACAATTGAACATGTTGGCCATGTTCTGTTATAATCTCCACCCGGCACAACCAGAAGAGGACTGGCAACACCTCATAGCCTGGTTCCTCTCTAGGTTTCTTCCTAGGTTTTGGCCTTTCTAGGGAGTTTTTCCTAGCCACCGTGCTTCTACACCTGCATTGCTTTCTGTTTGGGGTTTTAGGCTGGGTTTCTATACAGCACTTTGATATATCAGCTTATGTAAGAAGGGCTTTATAAATACATTTGAATTTGAGCGAGAGAGACACTTATCGTTGGTACATTTTAGAAACTACTCTCACAGTAATCATATACTTTACATGCGAACCGCCGCCCGTTTGGAGTAATTTCCGTGTAAATGCCCTGGTTCGCTGTGTATCGCTGTCGGAACCAGGCCTCCTTAGAAAGGGTGTTGGGCCTTTCGGCGGCACGCTTGTAAGGCTACGATTGTCCAGAGGGGTCCCCACCCGTCTCTTCTACTGTTGCTCTCCTCTGCCGTCATCCGGCGACCCGTCACGTAGTCCTGAACAGAACTACAGAGTTTATTCTACTTTCCATTCGCTCCTGAAGCTGCCTCTCTGAAGATAGGCTAGCCAGCGTCGATGGTTCCATTGGGGAATAAGAGTAGTGTACTACAGTGATTTGAGAAGAGTAGTAGAATAGTCCCATTTAAGTTCACTTTTCTAGATACTTTACTTAGGATGCTAATCAGCTGTACCGGTGAATGTCCGGGGGGTGACTGTCGTCTCTACCTCGTGTTGAGATTTCAGAGTTCGAACCACTGGGTGTGAGCTGCAGCTCAACGCCTCTCTGGTCTGATATGTTCATTCTTAACTCCTCATTTTATACAGTTCGAAAGGGGTGGTTCGTGAGGCTGACACGCTCTCTGATCTCACTCAAGAGGGCAGTGACTACTCGCTTGTTCAAAGTTATAGAAACAGTTTCCTCTTATAGTTTCTAAGATCACATCCCTCTCTTAACAAAAACACGTTCGGCATTTAGAGGATGGACACTTCACACATATAGTGTGTATACTTTTCAAGTTACATTATTTCCTTTATAACATGTTTAATGTCATCACAAAATAACAACCCATATGACACTTGTTTTTTATAGTTCGCCTCTGACCATTCCCCACGTTCTCTGTTAGGAATATTGTTCAGTACTCACTTTTGAACGTGGTAAAGTTTCAGTGGGAAAAGTCCCTGGAGACAAAGCATATTCCTTTGTGAATTTGGAGAGAGAGACCCTGGATCTCCTCTCCTTTAATTTACAACAGGGCGTGAGGTGTCAACCCCCCATTCCAATTCCCTCCTCCCCCCCTCTGTGGGTGAGAGGGGGTCTGGTTGAAATTAATTCATTGCAAACCTGATCTGACCCACTTGGATCCTCACAGGCATGACACTACCGACCTGTAGCAAACACATCTGTAGCCATGAAGTGCTTTGAAAGGCTGGTCATGGCTCTCATCAACACCATTATCCCATAAAACCTAGACCCACTCCAATTTGCATACCTCCCCAACAGATCAACAGATGATGGAAGCTCTATGGCACTCCACACTTCCCTTTCCCACCTGGACAAAAGGAACACCTACGTGAGAATGCTATTCATTGACTACAGCTCAGCGTTCAAAGCCATAGTGCCCTCAAAGCTCATCACTATGCTAAGGACCCTGGGACTAAACACCTCCCTCTGCAACTGGATCCTGGACTCCCTGACAGGGCGCCCCCAGGTGGTAAGGGTAGGTAACAACACATCTGCCACACTGATCCACAACACATGGGCCCCTCAAGGGTGCATGCTCAGTCTCCTCCTGTACTCACTGTTCACCCATGACTGCATGGCTAAGCACGACTCCAACACGATCATTAAGTTTGCCGATGACACAGTGGTAGGCCTGATCACTGATAACGATGAGACAGCCTATAGGGAGGAGGTCAGATACCTGGAAGTGTGGTGCCTGGATAACAACCTCTCCCTCAATCTGATCAAGACAAAGGAGACGATCGTGGACTACAGGAAAAGGAGGGCCGAGCACGCCCCTATTCTCATCGACATGGCTGTAGTGGAACCGGTTGAGAGCTTCAAGTTCCTTGGGGTCCACATCACCATGAACTGTCATCATCCAAACACACCAAGACAGTCGTGAAGAGGGGACGGCTATGGCTATTCCGCCATAGGAGACTGAAAAGATTTGGCATGGGTACTCGGATTCTCAAAATTCTACAACATCGAGAGCATCACCGGCTGGTATGGCAACTGCTCGATCTCCGACTGCAAGGCACTACAGAGGGTAGAGCGTACGGCCCAGTACATCACTGGGGTCAAGCTTCTTGCCATCCAGGACCTCTATACCAGGCGGTGTCAGCTAGAAATTGCCAAAGACTCAAGCCACCCTAGTCATAGACTGTTCATAGACTGGTATAGAGTATTGTAAGAGGGGTGTTTTAAATTTCAAACCCAGGTTAGTCATATTTCTTTTAATTTACAAGTATTTAATAGTATCCTAATATTTTACCACAGTTAGCAGATGCTAGTGGTGTTACAAGCATTTGTGCTCACTATAAAAAAAAAAAAATGGATCCCGCTCCAGGGCTGTCCTGACAAAGAACCGCATCCTCGGGGGAAACTGAATGTGATGGGACTGAAACATCATTACTTCCCATTTTTAAAGCATCCTGCAGTCTTCACCAATAACACCTGCCAGAAGGTCTTCCAACTTGTGTTGTGTTCAAGAGGTTGGAATGGTGTTCGTTTTGCAGATAGCAATGCTTTTGTGAAGCTGACATGATTTCCTATTTTACTTGACAAAGAGGCATGTATGTCTGTTCTACATTATGTCAACAGCTGTAATGTGCCGTAATGCTGCATTCCACTGAAAGCAACTTTGTTTATGACAGTTGGTTAGCCAATCAAAGAGGTGTCAAGGAGGTAGAAGTCATCATTGATAAGAATTATCTAACAAGGCACAAACTGATCCTAGTCATCCACCAACTTTCCTGTTTTTGAATCCTCTTCTGTTCTGATATCCTTATCGCAGCCCCAAGCTATGGACACAGTATCTGTGCAACTTTACAGTCGCAACACTCCTACTTCTGGAGTCACAAGTTTGTATTTTCACAGAGATGTGCTTGCCTGCTACACAGAGCATTCACACATGTTGCGGGCGGCCTCAGTTGGGCATTTATCTACCCTAACGAGATCAAAACGACGTGCCCTCCCTCTCGGTCTTCACGGATTGAGTTAGCGACATCCATTTGGGGTCAGCTCCACCCTCAAGCTCTATTTTTACCCACAATACTGTTGGCCTTTGTTTGTTCAAATGTCGCCCGTCTGCGGAATGCAGGCATGAGGCTAATCATAACGGAAAACTGGTGTTTTTCCTCTCCTTTTCTGTCTCTCCTTCTATTCTCCATCTTTCTTTCTTTCTTTCTCCCTCTCTTTCTATCCTGCTCTCTCTCTGACTCTTTTCTATCGCCCTCTATCCTCTTATCTCTCTCTCTCTTTCTCTCCTCTGCTGGCTCTCTTTTGCCCGTCCCAACCATAACTTATTTTCTGCAGTGTTATCCCACTGGGCACAGATGTCAATTCAATGTCTATTCCACGTTGGTTCAACGTCATTCCATTGAAATTACGTGGAAACTACGTTGATTCAACCAGTATGTGCCCAGTGGGATGGCCCCTTTCAACAGCAAAAGTCCGTGAGTGACGGCTTGAAAGTGGAGAAAATGCCACCTAGATTGTATTTTCCGATAGTGCTGGGGAGACCGAGAGGCAATTTTGATTGACACAGACTTGGAATTATTCAACTATTTCTTCCCGTAGTGGCCATAGCAATAGACTCAGTTCAGTGTGTTTTTCAAGATTATTGCATGTTAGTCAATAATGGAGTCACTCTCTCAAATAGCCTGCCTCCTTTAGTCTACCTCTCCTCTTTCTCTCTCTCTCTCTCTCGCCCACCTCATCTTCTCCTCCACCATGCTTCAGTTCTGATCTTGACAAGGCCCCACATTCAGCCCAGCACAGGATGAATAATAGATGTTGAAGTGGGGCTTTTTAGGGTGCTAGTCTGTCAGGGCCTGTTTACGGAAAGGGCAGCTCCGTCAGAGGTCTTTAGAGCCAGACTGTGGCTACATCCCAATAGTTCTCACTTGAGTTTCCTTTCCTCGTCTCCTTGCCCTTAGAAAAACAAAATGTTCAAAATGCCCAAATAGTCAATATCCTTTCCTTGTCTCCTTTACTTCAAGAGGACTTGAGAGTAGGACTATCAGACTCTTGATGAATTAATGCTATATGCTGTAAACCTATATATTTTATTGATCATCCAAATCATAACAATGATCATAATGTTTCAGTATATAGGTAATAATTGATAACATAATCAGATTCTCATTTCCTCTATCAAAGTTCAAAGGATGAGCTTATTCAGATTGAGGAAAGTTGGAAGCCAGGCATCGGGATAAATTCTATTTACATAATATGTACATCAACTTTTCAATTTACATTAGCAATGGAATGTCCCGTGCCCATTGAGGGCTCTGGGGACGTTCTTGCTTTGCAGTGAAAATGTACTGTAAATATCACAGTAGCTACTAGCCAGTAAGCATGCAAACTACAGTGGGGCAAAAAAAGTATTTAGTCAGATACCAATTGTGCAAGTTCTCCCACTTAAAAAGATGAGAGAGGCCTGTAATTGTCATCATAGGTACACTTCAACTATGACAGACAAAATGAGAAAAAAAATCCAGAAAATCACATTGTAGGATTTTTAATGAATTTATTTGCAAATTATGGTGGAAAATAAGTATTTGGTCACCTACAAACAAGCAAGATTTCTGGCTCTCACAGACCTGTAACAACTTCTTTAAGAGGCTCCTCTGTCCTCCACTCGTTACCTGTATTAATGGCACCTGTTTGAAATTGTTATCAGTATAAAAGACACCTGTCCACAACCTCAAACAGTCACACTCCAAACTCCACTATGGCCAAGACCAAAGAGCTGTCAAAGGACACCAGAAACAAAATTGTAGACCTGCACCAGGCTGGGAAGACAATCTGCAATAGGTAAGCAGCTTGGTTTGAAGAAATCAACTCTGGGAGCAATTATTAGGAAATGGAAGACATACAAGACCACTGATAATCTCCCTCGATCTGGGACTCCACGCAAGATCTCACCCCGTGGGGTCAAAATGATCACAAGAACGGTGAGCAAAAATCCCAGAACCACACGGGGGGACCTAGTGAATGACCTGCAGAGAGCTGGGACCAAAGTAACAAAGCCTACCATCAGCAAGGGCATTGAAGATGAAACGTGGCTGGGTCTTTCAGCATGTCAATGATCCCAAACACACCACCCGGGCAACGAAGGAGTGGCTTCGTAAGAAGCATTTCAAGGTCCTGGAGTGGCCTAGCCAGTCTCAAGATCTCAACCCCATAGAAAATCTTTGGAGGGAGTTGAAAGTCCGTGTTGCCCAGCAACAGCCCCAAAACATCACTGCTCTAGAGGAGATATGCATGGAGGAATGGGCCAAAATACCAGCAATAGTGTGTGAAAACTATGTGAAGACTTACAGAAAACGTTTGACCTCTGTCATTGCCAACAAAGAGTATGTAACAAAGTATTGAGATAAACTTTTGTTATTGACCAAATACTTATTTTCCACCATAATTTGCAAATAAATTTATAAAAATCCTACAATGTGATTTTCTGGATTTTTTTCCCTCATTGTCTGTCATAGTTGAAGTGTACCTATGATGAAAATTACAGGCCTCTCTCATCTTTTTAAGTGGGAGAACTTGCACTATTGGTGGCTGACTAAATACTTTTTTGCCCCACTGTATATTCAATTAACTACTGCATGGAAGCAACTTTTGATGCACCACACACTCTTGATTAATGCAACAAAACCATCTTACACACTTAAATAATGCAACAATTCATAAGCATGTGCAGACATGTAAATGGTTTATTTAATAATTTATACACTCATTAAATTTAGCTACAAGATAATAACACAGCCAAAGTGGCACAGCTGCTAGCTAGCTAGTTAGCGTTAACTAACAACATTTGCTTCATCAAGTATAACAAAAACGTAAAATTACAGAAACATTATCATACAGTTTCATTCATATTATACAGAGCTAGGTAGCAAGCTAAACCGTATGTTTGCATCCTCCTCAAACTTCCTAGTTAAGTTAGCTGAATACTAAGGTTAGCTGAACGATAATTAGGTTGCATTTCGGCCTACCTTAGATCAAACCATGCTTAACTTCATCAATATCATGCAAATCATTACATGAAAAAAGCTAATTGCGACTGAAAAAGGTGTTAATTCACTGAGGAGTTGCTGCTTGCGTTCCTGCTCGCTATTGCATTGAAAGAAAGAAATTACGGTGTTCTGAGATTCGCTTAAAGCTATAGCGTCAATTTCAGAGTATTGCAATTTCAGGTAAACAGTCAATAAAAAGTCTCTAATATAAGGAAAAAGCCTATACATTTCAGCTGTTTCAAAAACATTGCTCTGCTATTAGGATCTTTACTGTAGGCGTGTTGGGAGCAACATAACAAATCTGTGTACACTGCCCTACTTGGTGCCCGAGTGCAAATGTCTAGCCACGGGTATTTTCTCGGTCTTATTAAGTAATCTCTCGTACTGAGAAGAGGCCCCAAATGTCCCGGTGTGTTTACTGGTGCTGTTGTAATGACAATGGCCTTGAATCAGTTTTTTCTTGGCAGACATTCACTGGCTTATGTGTTAAAACAGGTCTAAGATCAGAGCTACAGCTTCCAAATCCAGACATGCTATCGTTTTTATAGTATAAGGTTTCTGACATTAGCCCTGTGATGTACTTCCTTTCTTCACATCCCCATACCTCTGATATGTCATTATAGTGACCTATAAGTAATATGTCACCACATGTGAAATATAACTAATATGTCAGCACAGGTGACATATAATTACAATGGTTAAATATCACTATTTTTGACATATTGTAATGAGACAGTCCTGCATCGACAGACAGTCGGGTTTCTCCCTCTTTGAATTGGCTAGTGTTTCAAAGCACCAAGGGAGCCCGGACAACAATTCTCTGCAGCTAGTTTGACGCTGTAAAATTGTGTGCGAGGAAGCTTGTTATTTTCGTCCTCGCTTTTTATCCCCCTAGAGACGCAATGAATTTACTGCAAGAGTGGAGTCAAAGGACACATACTGAGTCAAGCAGTGGAGGCTGGTGACTTGAACAATGTAGGAGGATGGGAGACCCCTGGTATAGGCGTGTAACACACGGAGACAACAAAGTGTGTTTCAGAAATCATCAGACTAATTATTTTTTACCTAAAGCATTTTATAAAGACATTTATAGTACAATATTACGGGGAACGGGAATGAGAGGGCTACTTACACCGTGTGGGAAAGGGATCACAGCAGTGATTGGAATGAGGGTATGAGGCATGATTTGACTGGGAAGACAAAAAACAATAACACACTACACAGTTAGACAAAAGAGATCAGAATGAGTTAGTCCAAGCAAGGAGTAAAATCATTGATGTGCAATAATGTGATTGTGTATATGATTTGACTCTACATACAGGAAAGAGAAAATGTATATGGGTACTCACAATGCTTGTAGCGGAAACATTCAATGTGCCAGTGGATGAGTGGGCACGTGAGACGTTGCTTCAGTTCATGTCAGGAAAGTTGCCAAAGGTAGTGGAGTAGTCATCACCTCTTAGTCAGGGAACTGGAAGGGACTTAGCTGTAAATACAAATAGCAGTACCATTCCATTGTAGGTTTGGACAACGAGTTTCTCCATGAACTTAAACTCAGACATCTTAAAATTCATAAAGTCAAACATAGAGTGCGCATCTCGCCCACTTGACACATCAAAGTATCCCAAGAAACGTTCCTGAATAAATCCGTGATCATCCACATACTGCAAGCGGACTGGTGCCAATCTACCCCCTGGGGCCTGGAGTTTTTCCTTATATGTTAACCTAACTAGGAAAACTCTGGACCCTATAAGGCATGACGGTGATTAATCAGTTGAAAAAAGGTTTTATATGGGCTATGATGGGACCAGTTTTTCCTAACCAGGTCACATTATTTTTTTTAACTCCTGGAAAAAACTCCTGGCCCTGGGGGGGATGAAAACCCTTTCAAACTGCAGCTACTTTAAATGTGTTCATATCAATTATATTTAGACTAGATTAGGAGGGGGATTTCCTCTACCCAGACACATAGACAACAACTGATAGACAATATAACTCACAGGGTTGAGCTTGCTTTATGCATGTTTGCATAGTTAAGATGTCGCCGAAGAGGATGGCTGACGTTTTACATGCCCATAACCAATTGTGCTATTTTGTTCGTTTTTTGCATTGTTTGTAACTTTTTAAACTTATTTTGTACATAATGTCGCTGCTACCGTCTCTTATGACCGAAAATAACTTCTGGACATCAGAACTGGGATTACTCACCACAAACTGGAAGAAGCTTTTTCCTTTAACAAGTCTGATGAGAAAGATATACTGCTCTCCCGGGAACAGGCCCAGGCTGCCTTTTGAGAATCCGTAGGTGCGCGAGTAAACTCACACTGCCATCAATTCTACTTGCAATCATTGGGGGAAAAAATTGATGACTTACGATTATCGAACCAATGTGACATTAAGAACTGTAAAATCTTATGTTTCACCGCATTGTGGCTGAACAATGACACAGATAATATAGAGCTGGAGGAATTTTCAATGCACAGGCAGGACAGAGAAGCTACGAGGGGTGGCTATGTGTGTCTTTTTGTCAATAACAGCTTGTGCGCGATGTCTAAAATTAAAGAAGTCTCGAGGTATTGCTCGCCTGAGGTAGAGTACCTTCTGATAAGCTGTAGACCACATTATCTACCAAGAGAGTTCTCATTTATATTATTCGTAGCTGTCTATTTACCACCATAGACCGATGCTGGCACTAAGACCACACTCAACCAACTCTATAAGGCTTAAGCAAACAAGAAAATGCTCACCCAGAAGCAGCTCTCCTAGTGGCCGGGGACTTTGATGCAGGCAAACTTACATTAGTTTTACCAGCATGTCACATGTGCAACCAGAGGAAAACAAATTCTAGACCACCATCACTCCACACACAGAGATGCATACAAAGCTCTACCCTGACCTTCATTTGGCAAATCTGACAGTAATTATTTCCTGCTGATTCCTGCTTACAAGCAAAAACTAAAGCAGGAAGTACCAGTGACTCGCTCAATATGGAAATGGCCAGATGACGCGGATGCTACGCAACAGAACTGTTTTACTAGCACAGACTGGAATATGTTCCAGAATGAAATGCCTTTTATGCTCGCCTCGAGGCAAGCAACACTGAAGCATGCACGAGAGCATAAACTGTTCTGGATGACTGTGATAACGCTCTCGGTAGCCGAACATTCACAAAGCCATGGGCCAGATGGCTACCAGGACATGTACTCAAAGTGTGCGCGGACCGACTGGCAAGTGTCTTCACCTGCATTTTCAACCTCTCCTTGACTGAGTCTGTAATGCCTACATGTTTCAAGCAGACCACCATAGTCCATGTGCCCAAGAAAGCAAAGGTAACCTGCCTAAATGATTACCGCCCAGTAGCACTCATGTTGGTTGCCATGAAATGCTTTGAAAGGCTGGTCATGGCTCACATCAGCATCCTCCCGGATACACTAGACCCATTCCAATTCACATACCACCCCAACAGATCCACAGATGACGCAATCTCAATCGCACTCCACACTGCCCTTTCCCATCTGGACAAAAGGAACACCTATGTGAGAATGCTGTTCATTGACTACAGCTCAGCGTTCAACACCATAGTGCTCACGAAGCTAAGAACCCTGGGACTAAACACCTCCCTCTGCAACTGGATCATGGGCTTCTGGATGGGCCGCCCCCAGGTGGTAAGAGTAGGCAACAACACATCTGCCACGCTGATCCTCAACACGGGGGACCCTCAGGGTTGTGTGCTTTGTCCCCTCCTGTACTCCCTGTTCACCCATGACTGCGTGGCCAAACACGACTCCAACACCATCATTAAGTTTTCTGATGACACAACAGTGGTAGCCCTAATCACCGACTACGATGAGACAGCCAATAGGGAGGAAGTCAGAGAACAGGCAGTGTTGTGCCAGGACAACAACCTCTCACTCAATGTGAGCAAGACAAAGGAGCTGTACGTGGACTACATGAAAAGGAGGGCCGGACAGGCCCCAATTAACATCAATGGGGTTGTAGTGGAGCGGGTCGAGAGTTTCAAGTTCCTTGGTGTCCAATCTATCATGGTCCGAACACACCAAGACAGTCGTGAAGAGGGCACGACAAAACCTTTTCCCCCTCAGGAGACTGAAAATATTTGTCATGGGTCCCCAGATCCTCAAAAAGTGCTACAGCTACACCATCGAGAGCATCCTGACCGGCTGCATCACCGCCTGGTATGGCAACTGCTCGGCATATGACCGTAAGACGCTATAGAGGGTAGTGCGTACGGCCCAGTACATAACGGGGGCCAAACTTCCTGCAATCCAGGCGGTGTCAGAGGAAAGCCCATAAAATTGTCAGAGACTCCAGTCACCCAAGTCATAGAATGTTTTCTCTGCTACCGCACAGCAAGCGGTACCGGAGCGCCAAGTCTAGGACCCAAAAGGCTCCTTAACAGCTTGTACCCCAAGCCATCAGACTGCTGAACAATTCATCAACTGGCCATCGGACAATTACATTGACCCCCTTCGATTTGTTTTGTACACAGCCACTACTCACTCTTTATTATCTATGTATAGTCACTTCACTCCTACCTACATGTACAAATTACCTCTAATCTGTACCCCCGCACACTGACTCTGTACCGGTACCCCCTGTATATAGCCTCGTTAGTGTGTTACTTTTTATTATTTTTCACTTTAGTATATTTGGTAAATATTTTCTTAACTCTTCTTGAACTGCACTGTTGGTTAAGGGCTTGTAAGTAAGCATTTCACGGTAAGGTCTACACTTGTTGTATTCGGCACATGTGACAAAGTTTGATTTGATTTGATCATGCGGGCCTATGCAACTGTAGGCCTTACAAAACATTTACTTACATCTGTCGTCACTATTCTGTTGATTCATAAGTTCTAGTTAATCATTATGGATTAAAAATGTATAGGCAGCCTAGCCAACCCAATTTTGAATATAAACTAAATTTGATCACATTCACTCTCAATAAACTCAGCAAAAATAGAAAAGTAACTTTTTCAGGACCCTGTCTTTCAAAGATAATTCGTAAAAATCCAAGTAACTTCACGGATCTTCGTTGTAAAGGGTTTAAACATGGTGTCCCATGCTTGTTCAATGAACCATAAACAATTAATGAACATGCCCATGTGGAACGGTCGTTAAGATACTACAGCTTACAGACGGTAGGCAATTAAGGTCACAGTTGTGAAAACTTAGGACACTAAAGAGGCCTTTCTACTGACTCTGATAAACACCAAATGAAAGATGCCCAGTTTCCCTGCTCATCTGTGTGAACGTGCCTTAGGCATGCTGCAAGGAGGCATGAGGACTGCAGATGTGGCCAGGGCAATAAATTGCAATGTCCATACTGTGAAACGCCTAAGACAGCGCTACAGGGAGACAGGGTGGACAGCTGATCGTCCTCGTGGTGGCAGACCATGTGTAACAACACCTCCACAGGATCGGAACATCCAAACATCACACCTGCGAGACAGGTACAGGGTGGCAACAACAACTGCCCGAGTTACACCATGAATGCACAATCCCTCCATCAGTGCTCAGACTGTCCGGAATAGCCTGAGAGAGGCTGGACTGAGGGCTTGTAGGCCTGTTGTAAGGCAGGTCCTCACCAGACATCACCGGCAACAACGTCGCCTATGGGCACAAACGCACTGTCGCTGGACCAGACAAGACTGGCAAAAAGTCCTCTTCACTGACAAGTCGCGGTTTTGTCTCACCAGGGGAGATGGTCCGACTCGCGTTTATTGTCGAAGGAATGAGCGTTACACCGAGGCTTGTACTCTGGAGCGGGATCGATTTGGAGGTGTAGGGTTCGTCATGGTCTGAGGCGGTGTGTGTCACAGCATCATCGGACTGAGCTTGTTGTCATTGCAGTCAATCTCTGTTGGATCAGAGGTTGAGGGATAGGGCCATTTCCCCCAGATATGTCCAGGAACTTGCAGGTGCCTTGGTGGAAATAGTGGGGTAACATCTCACAGCAAGAACTGGCAAATCTGGTGCAGTCCATGAGGAAGAGATGCACTGCAGTACTTAATGCAGCTGGTGGCCACACCAAATACTGACTGTTACTTTTGATTTTGACCCCCTCCCCCCCTTTTTTCAGGGACACATTATTCAATTTATGTTAGTCACATGTCTGTGGAACTTGTTCAGTTTATGTCTCAGTTGTTAAATCTTGTTATGTTCATACAAATATTTACACATGTTAAGTTTGCTGAAAATAAACGCAGTTGACAGTGAGGACATTTATTTTTTTGCTGAGTTTACATAACATTACCAATTAGTTTACCCTGATCGGATGGACCGGGTGCATAGGCTGTATGCAGCTGCTCTTATTAGTAGCCTACAGTTGATCAGACTGAAAAAATAGTCTCGTTTTCATCCCATACAGCATGTCAGATTTCTAATGTGTAGGTGTAGCCTAGGCTGCTGCCACATTTATATCATGAGTTTTTGCTTGTGTCTGTCCAGAATGATGATGTACTATCATGTTTGCTAAATAAATACCGGAGGAAAGAGGAAAAGCCTACAGGAGCACACGTGAGAAAATGCGCTGCAGTCGAACTCTCTCTTTAATCTTTTAATGGATGATGCGATGGAAGCTATCAAATCATTCGGAATTGTTTTCGACATCCCAGAAAAGACAGTCGAAAGTTCGACATGTTCAGCAAGTAAAGCATCGTAAAGTGCAATTACCTCTGCAAGCTCCTTGTAGTTGCCCTTGTCGGCGGAACTTTCCATCTTGTCGTGTCCTCTAAAAGCAAACTCTTGCATGCCCAAAAACGCAGACAAGGCCAGCAATACAGGCGGACTCAGCCTCCTATAATTTGAAAAAACTAATTTGAATTGAATAATATCCCAAAAATGCTCAACTATCACTTTTCACTTTTAATCTCTATCCAACAGTGTCACCAAGCTTCTCTACACATATAACCCCCAATAATGCTCTGTTCTCTGATCCTAATTCTATGATTGGATGGACAACACGTCAGTTCATACTGCAATAGCTTTGATTGGTTGGAGGATGTCCTCTGGAAGTGGTCATGATTACCATATATGTCTATGGAAGTGGGTAAGCCCTACGAGCCTCCTATGCTTTGTTTTGAAGTCAATGTAGCCTGAGGAGGACGGACGCTAGCTGTCACAGGGTGCTACCCTAGACAGTGCTGTTGAAGTTACTGCAAAAATGTGTAATTTAACTTTTTTAATGTTTCACTATTTTAATTTCTGTGAAATTTAACTGAGGAGGATGGTCCTCCCCTTCCTCATCTGAGGAGCCTCCACTGGAGTCAAGTGACTCACCTTTTCATCTGAACTATTTCCAGTTTCATTAGAAAAATATACAAATGCTGTATAGCTTTGAGCTGGGTAGAGATTGATGTGTAGACTGTTGTTTTTATTACAGCCTACAGGAAGGCAGTGTTTGGTATTTTAGTGTCTGTTAACCTCAAATGAACTATGTGTTAGTGTCTGTTGTACTGCAGTTTCGCAAGGCCCCACAAGTTCCTAGCAAGGGTTACTTTTAGGATTCCCCTTTTTTTGTGTGGGGGGGCTAACTTCCTGCACGTCTAAAAAGAAATCCAAAGAGAAACGTTTGCAGTTTTATAGCTCATCTCATGCTATTCTACACATGTGGCAATGGAAAGATCATTTAGCAGTTATAAGGTAACTAACTGTCTAGTGAAAATGTCTCTTTTAAAAGGTCATATTCTGTTAGCTCATTCCCAAATAATGTTGTTGACTCATCTTATGAGTATTTGTGGCGAAAGCAAAAATTGGAGAGAAAAAAAACACACAAAAAAAAACCACCCAAACTTGTATATTATTATCATTCCAAACAAACAGTTTCAAAAATGCTTTTGTAATGCCCTGGTAACTTTGTTTTTGTTTTTAAGCATGGATTCTATATTTTACTGTGAATATTTAATAAATAACAGACGTGATGCTGACACAGGGATGCTGACACAGGGAACAAACTGAGGAACAGACAGATATAGAGGGGGCAATCAACAAAGTGAATGAGTCCAGGTGAGCCCAAAGAAGCGCTGATGTGTGTAATGATGGTGACAGGTGTGCGTAATGATGGGCAGCCTGGCGCCTTCAAGCGCCAGAGAGGGGGGAGCGGGAGCAGGTGTGACAGTACACCGTTCTAGGGTCGCCACATGGCGTCCCACCTGGGCGAGCCTGATGGGCTGGCCGAGGCATAGGACGGGACGGCTGAGGCTAAGGCCTGGGAGCCTGATGGGCCAGTTTAGGTGTGGGAGCCTGACGGGCTGGCTGAGGCATGGGAGCCTGACGAGTTGGTTGAGGTGAGGGAGCCTGACGAGCCAGCTGAGGCATGACGTGGGGTGGGAGCCTGCCGAGCCAAGGAAACCTCTTGAGCTAGCTAAGGCATGGAAGCCCGACGAGCCAGCTGAGGCAACCCAGGTTCCTTCGACAGCGGCACCCGGAACCGACGTCACCAACAAACAAAAAACAAAACTCCCTGATGCTTCCAATATCGGTGTCAGCAATCTGTGAGGTTAGACGCTGGGAGACGAGAAGCAAGTACAGGCAGTTAATATTTAATAAATAACAGACATGAAACACAAAACGGACACTGCCTGGACAGGGGAAACATAATGACATTAATGCTGACACATGTAACAAACTGAAGAACAGAAAGATATAGAGGGGCAATCAACAAAGTGAAGGAGTCCAGGTGAGTCCAGGTGAGTCCAAAGGAGCGTTGAGACGCGTAATGATGGTGACAGATGTACGTAATGATGGGTAGCCTGGCGCCCTCGAGCAGCAGAGAGGGGGAGAGGGAGCAGGCGTGACACTAGGGCTGTTACAGTGACCGTATTTCCACCACACCAGCGGTCACGAGTCATGAAGGCAGTCAAATTCCAAGTGACTATTTAGTCACAGTAATTAGGCTTCTCCAAGCTCTGATGCTGCTGCTGGTCATTAGTAGCCTACCAAACTTGCTAACTGCCTGGTACCTCAAAATCTAATCAAACACTTCATGAGAGCCCATGAGCTCATGTTGCACAACATTTCTATAGGTTATACAATTGTGCGAGAAAACAGAGGGATGGCCTATATTAAAAAGTGGAGGATCCCATCAGTTTTCTATAGGCTATGCCTACTATATTTATTTCTCAACTTTCCTAATATTAAGCACATTGCTTCTCTGGCTGGCATGAAAATGAACTACAGGAAAAGCGTCCTCCATTCGCTATTTAAGTGCACATGTATTTTTCCCCCAGCCCCTGTTTTTTTTGCAATGTAGCCTAGCCTACAGGCCTATATGTTTTGATAAGGTTATGGCCAAATAAGTTCTTAGAAATTAACCACACAAATCTGCTTTACAAGGGGTGTAGAGCCTAACTGGCATACATAATAAGCAGCACGTGAGTTTGAAGTTTGGGGAAGATAATTTTCACCATAAAAAATGCACCTTTATGATAAAAGCATCACATGCATCATGGCATTTGTGGTCCCTTTTGATAATGGTGTTTTCCTGCTAATGGAACATGTGCGCTAATAATGTGAATAAACTGCCAAATAGTTTATAAACATTTCAAGCGAAATGTTCTGCTCTGTTGCATTAGCCTCATTGCATGGACAATGTCTTTTTTATGCTAGTGGTTGTATTAATTTGGGATTGATCGCATCCCACAACTGTCCCAGACTATGTTTGGAATGTTTATTTCTCGCACAGAATAGGTCAACTTTTGTACCATGGGGGATAGTAGATTGACATAGGTTTGTGCTTTTGCTGTTCGTTAGGCCCACTCATCTTGCTGATGAAAAGTAAATGTGGAAAGTAATTCCAGTATCTTCAATATGTGCCTTGGAATTGGATAAGTAAGCGCGCAGTTGCGTCCCGCATGTGTCAGTTTTCACTAAGTGAGAAAGAGAAAGACCCGATCATGTGACAGAGAGCCATGTGAGTGAGAAGTGCTTCGGAGAGAGCAGGGAGAAGGGAATTCAAATGATTATATTCAGCCCAAGGGCAGAATAGCCGCTAGCCACTAAAGGCATGGATTTATTTAAGGGGCATTACGGCCACACAAAGGGGATGCCGCCAGAAAATTTGATGCATTATCAAGTGCTTGTCAAATTGTGAATGAGAGACTGATGAGTGTACAGTCTGCGCCAAAAACAAAGCAGAGCTCATGCCTGTCATGCAACCTTTTTCAAATCATCATTAGAGTCGCGTCATGCAGCCTTAGAATGTATAAAACAAATCTAAACATATAGCCCAACGTTTGTATCACAACTTAAGTTACATAAATTACTCTAAATTAAGTTTATGGGAGTGGGAGTACCTGTAGCTTTGTTACCCGCTCAACATGTGCGCACGCAATCCCGAAAATATCCTTTCTATTTTTATTCAACTGTATTCCTCATACTATAAAATACAAAAAAAAAAATGACACGGAATTCTAAGCACATCTTGTCTGCTAAATGAACTAGTGTAGAACACATCCATATGGTATAGCCAGATCAGGACTAAACATAAGGACAACTCAGAGTAGGTTATTCTGTTCTTCTGAAATAGACTACGTTTTCTTTATATCATGTTTCTTTAGACCTGTCTAAAAGAAATAATGACTTTATTGTGAAGGTGTAGGCTATATTACATGGATTTATTCGACTTTTTAAAATGCAGATGTTCCAAAGGTTTGCATCAGTGGCTTGTAGGCTACAGTGGCAGTGGCTTGCAGGAAACAAGATAAGTAAAGCTGTGTTGGAAAATAGGAAACCACCAGACACGTTTTTAGTCGGAGTGAGGCTTTAGGATAAATGCTACTTGGGAAATCCGTGTAACATCTCCAGGAAGATCTGAAGGAAAGTGTGGAGTCGGTGAGAGTCACAAGAAGTGGTCTTATTTAGATTTGTTGTGTGTCTGTGGAGCAGAAGAAGCTTGTTAAGAGTCAAAGGATATCGGAGTGGAATGTTTCCTGTATGGATTTTCGTAGCAGGGCTCCTATAAAGGGGATTATTTCTGGGGTGGTGCAAGAAGTAAAGGCAGAATATATAACTGAAGACATCGATGGAGTGGTTGTGGTGCACGTCGACTGACCTGTATGGTGGATGGAGAAAACAAATTAACTTCATCCATGCTACTGTTCTTTGATGAAGAGTCTCTCCCTTCTCATATAAAGTTAGGATTCATGAGATACCCTGTTAGAGCTTCTGTGCACAAGCCTCTTCAGTGTCATAAATGTACAAGATTTGGTAATGTGTCATGTGTGTGCAGAAGGGAAGAGTATCAAATGCCATATGAAGGGAAATGCTGCAACTGTGGAGGTGAACATGCGCCTGAATTCCTGGAGTGCCCTGTTAGGGTGAATGAGAATGAGGTGGCAAGGGTAAGGAGTGCCCAGCGTGTCTCCTATCTGGAGGCGGTGAGAAGATCGGAAGGAACGAGTGGCGAAGAAGAAGCAATGGTAATAGAGCCACCACGACCGGTGAGGTTTCTCATCGGCTTATGGTAGAGGCGGCTTATGGTAGAGACATGAACATTAAATTATCTGGCAACAGCTCTGGTGGACATTCCTGCTGTCAGCATGCCAATTGCACAATCCATCAAAAAACTTGAGACATCTGTGGCGTTGTGTGACAAAACGGCACATTTTAGATTGGCCTTTTATTGCCCACAGCACAAGGTGCACATGTGTAATGATCATGCTGTTTAATCAACTTCATGATATGCCACACCTGTCAGGTGGATGGATTTCCTTGGCAAATGAGAAATACTCACTAACAGAGATGAAAGACATTGGTGCACAACATTTGAGCAAAATAAGCTTTTTATGCATATGGAACATTTCTGGCATCTTTTATTTCAGCTCATGAAACATGGGACCAACACTTGAGTTGATTGAAACTGAATTGACATGTCTTCCCTTGAATAACAATTCACAATTGTACATTGTTTTTTTGTTTATTCCTTGCCTTAGTTCAAAGGATATTTAATTGGGGTATATTTCAATACTGTATGGGCATCTTATATTTCCTAGTGGGTAAACCATACATTCTTTAGGGGTATGTTACTTACTAGGTAGAGGCACTGCACTACTTTATGGTTAGGCCCACACATTAACATGCTCATTCACATGCTGCCTGCTTACAGACCACATAGTTTGTTATTGTTCACAAACTTAGATACTAGTTCCAAACTGATAGGAACTCTGGTTCCTCAGAAGAGAGAGCTACACTTCCTATTTCCTCATGGGGGATGATGTCATCCTCCCGAGGAGGATGAGCTGGCCAATCAGCAGTCTACTTGCATTAATATTTTTAATGACCAGAATATACCTCCAGGGGGCCCCCAACACTGCAGGGGTGTGTGCTATGCCAATGTGCGGAGTGCACTGTCTGCAGTTCCTGCAGCTTGTTAGGCTGAGGGATGGGTGTGCTTTCTCAGCATATTTAGTCAGTGTTTAAACATTTATAAACATGCACGCACGCACACACGCTGTGACAATAGCACTGCAGCACAATTTCATATCCCTTACTCATGTTTAGCCTTTGGGTGTAAAGGTGAGACATACTGTACATTGAGGGCTCAATTTTAAAAAATCTCAGAAATATTTTTGCTTTCACAACCGGAATGATGGGTGCAGTAGCTGGTGGTGGCACGGAAGGGCTGGGTTTTGGTGAATAAACAAGTTGTAGGTGTGTTGAGGCTTGGCCCCTCACTGGCCAATCAGAATGTGCTACGTGGCTAAATAGGTGGTTGCTTCAAGTTGTGTATTTACGGTGTTTTATGTATTGTGTTGTCATCAACTCCAATTATAATGTTAGTCCGTTATAGCCTGTTATAGCCTAGTTTGTTAAATAGCCTGGCCTATGTTTGCTAAATATGTTGAACGTGTTTGCAGTCCACATTGTTGTAATAGAATGATGGGGGAAAATTTTAATTTCTACCTAAAAAGACATACCCAAACATAATTATTTTTCATGAGATGGCCATAAAAAATAACTGGCAATGTATAGTTTTAGAAAGGTCTAGAACTCATCTTTCTGGTAAAAATGGTTATACATGGTTGAGGTGTACTCACTTTTGAGGACACAAGCTCGGGTATATAGTACAAATATTATGAAAATATGAAATTCATCAGATTGTTTTTCCCTGTTCACCCAAGGGGGGGGGGGGGGGGGGGGGCAATGTTTTCTAAATATCGTAACAATCAAATTAGAAATAATTTACTATAAGATTTCACCTTTCTTATAACTGTAAAATAAATATGATAATAATAACTGATGACATTTGTAATGCGCTTTCCATTATACAGAATCATTTCAAAGTGCATCAAATACAAAATAAAAGGCAAAGAGGAGAGAAAATGGACACAACTAGACAGGGCAACTGACAAAAAAACAAGGGACAAGAGCATCAAGGAGCACTGCTATCAACAGAAAGCCTTCCTAAAGAGAAATGTCTTTAGGCCCGTTTTTAAAGGAGCCCAGAGTCTGTTGGACAATACCTTCAGGTGGTCCAGGAGGGCATTCCAGAGGCTGTGGGCGGTGGAGCTGAAAGCCCGATCACACAAGGGGATGTGATAGTGTTTCCGCACTCTCATCAGGATCCTGGCAAGCGCTGCACTGGATATATTGGAGCTTCTGGAGACTCCTGCCAGGGATCCCGATAAAGAGTGCATTGTAGTAGTCCAGCTTTGAGGAGATAAAGGCATGGACAAGCTTCTTTGCATCAGACTGAATGAGGGTGGGATGGAGTTTGGCAATGTTCTCGAGGTGATAGAATGAGCTTTACACGGTTTTTGTTGTGTGGATGTCAAAGGTCAGGGAGTAATCAAGCTTTATACCCAGATTGGAAACTGAGGGGGAGAGAGAGATGTTCTGTTCTGCAATGGTGAGGTGTGTTATTGGTGAGTACTGGACCTGGTGGGGGGTGCCAACCAGCAGGTCCTCGGTTTTGCTGCTGTTCATTTGAAGGAAGTTTTGCTTTATCCATGCCCTTATCTCCTCAAGGCAGGTGTTCAAAACGACACATGCATCAGAGGGACTTGGGACAGTTTTTTACATACAGCTGGGTGTTATCAGCATAGCAGTAGAATGAGATTCCATGCCGGCTGACGACACTACCGAGGGGGAGCACGTACAGGACTAACAGGATCAGTCCAAGAACATATCCTTGTGGGACACCGCAGGGGTGTCTCTCTTTATCTCATACTTAATGACAGTATCATTGGCATCATTTCATACACCCGAGGACAGAGAATGTTCTCGTAAACCTCCACTGAATGGTGCAGAGACACCATTCAAATGTGTGCAGACTTCTTGCAACTTCCGCTTTAAGCACAACGTGATCAAAAGAAAGTGGTCTTGTTTAAATTCTATGAAATTATTTATCTTTTTTCATGTTGAGAGCTCTAAACCTGGCTGAGAATATCACAGCGAGATTTAACCACAACCTTCGGATTCGCTAGACTGTCACCTTCCACACACCATCTCCCAAGCTGGACTCGGTCGCTTAGAGGAAGAGCAAATTGATCATTTGTCTGGATAGTCCAGAAAATGTGACACGTCACATCCTATACAAATGTGGGGTCTGAAACCTGACACTTCAAGTCAGCTCTGCTGAGAGAGTGGTAGCGGGGAGCAAACAGATGGGTTTTTTTGGCATTATAAGGCACAGAGCCATTTGTACACGGTCCAAAACCGTGTATAGAGAACTTCACATCTAAGAGGGTACCAATTGCATTGCTTCAATATGGAAATACATTGTTATACATTGGCTATAGCATTTACACTGATATAGCGGTACTGTAAATTGTAGTCTGCTAAAAGACATGCCAAACGTAGTCAATAAGCCAGATTCAATTCACTAGGCTATTGATAAGGCCTAAAAAGACATTCTAATCAAATTCTAATGAAACCGAAACAACAACTTGGCTCTGTCTAATCACAGTTACAGCCACCGTAATTGCTCCCCTTGGCAACTTAGACTATGTTGTACCACATCAAAACGTTTCACATGAGCTGGATAAAGATCCAATATAAAGAGGAACCATCTTACAGATCATACTTGCACTTCTCCAGAATTAGAAGAGGAAACTGCATTGCATTCGAGCCATGGAGACCTACTGTGTGTTCTCACCGTAAACCCATGGACGGTGAATATTTTGAATGTCTGATTTGTACTAAATGAAACAAAAAAAACAATTAATAAATCTGTTTTTTTTTAACCAACAACAATATTTCTAAATAGGGTTGGGTCAGAAGAATGTTATCAGAAATCGCTTCGATACAAAATACTAGGTTCCTGTCAATGAGGGTGGGATGGAGTTTGACAATCATTGCCTATGTACCATTGCCTATGTATCATTGCCAGTGTATCATTGCCGATGTATCATTGCCTATGTATCATTGCCTATGTACCATTGCCTGTGTACCAATGTCTATGTACAAATGTCTATGTATCATTGCCTATGTACCATGGTATATGTACCATGGTCTATGTACCATTGCCTATGTATCATTGCCTATGTATCATTGCCTATGTATCATTGCCTATGTACCATTGCCTATGTACCATTGCCTATGTACCAATGTCTATGTACAAATGTCTATGTATCATTGCCTATGTATCATTGCCTATGTGCCATTGCCTATGTATCATTGCCTATGTATCATTGCCTATGTATCATTGCCTATGTATCATTGCCTATGTATCATTGCCTATGTATCATTGCCTATGTATCATTGCCTATGTGCGAGGCAGATCAAAAATGATAGTAATAATAATCGGCCGTTGATATTTTGCATTATTGGAGAACTGAAGGTTTGGAGTAGCGTGTCTTTGGTAATCGGACGAGGGCTGCTCTTTGAAAATGGGGATGGACAGTGAAGTGAAATGCAGGTACGTGTTTTTTTTTTTTATATATTGAAAAAGCATCACAGCAAAGCACTCTCAGTAGAACATTTAAAAGCCTTATTCTTAGGCTAGTTTTGGCTATTGGCCGGGATAAAAAGACGCACCTATGCAATGCTGCTGAACCAGCCTCGAGGGTAGGCTCTGCTTGGTGTTAAAAACAAACTTAAAGGGGGGAAAGACAATATGTTTTATGTTTCTAAATATGAGATTCAAAGTACATGCCATTATCAACTGCATTACTGACCTGCTTTTTGTGGGTCTTAAAACGTCATTGGCGCTGCATGAAAATGTTCACTTTTGTGCTTGTATTTAAGGACACATCTCAAATATTGCCACCCCTCCCACCTCAGAACAAGCGAGCTGATGTTAGAAAGGATGGAGAGGTACAGAACCTGGCGTTAGGGCTGGAAGATGCCAGTGGCCCAGTTTTTACATGATAAAATTGCAAACTAAAGGCTTTTGTGGACTGTGCGATTTTAGCAGGTTTAATGCCACGATCTTGCCGTCACAGACAGAATTTGCATGTTGTGGGCATATTTTTGGGTCATAAACGATTGTCGGAAGTTTTGGCTCGTTCAGTGTGACAGGGTCTAGATTAAATGCGGTCGTAGGCTCCGACAAAGTTTTTTGCCTTTATCGTGTAGTGTGTGGCCGATCCCGGTGACTGACCAATAGGAACACAGCCGGCACTGAATATGCACACAATTATACGATTATTGTGAATAGTTAGATTCATATAATAGTTCAATTTAAACGTTTACATGCTGTGCAAGAACAATTTCCCTAATCTTGTTTACATGCACAAAAATATAAAATCAAAAATAAATGTTCTACCCCAGCAACAATGCTATTTTGGGGAAGCCTTATTTGATTCTGATTTCGGACATATAAAGTTTGTATGTGAACATTATTTCTAAGATGCATAGCTACTTTCAGTTCTTCCGAACTCACTTCACTCACTCATAAGCGTAGCGAGGCTTGCGTTGCTGGTGCTGGCTCGTCGCACACCCTGCTGCAGTTGACGTAGCCTCACAAGCCAATCGCAGAATGTGGCGACAAAACGGAAGCAAATCGCACAATCTGCCCAGGTTGATATCAATATTTTAATTTGGCAACATCGCACAGTGTGACGTGATAATCGTAAAAGACAGAATCCGACACGCAGTCTGCAAAGGCCTATAAAAGTGTGTCTGACACAAACACCTCTTTAGAGCCAGCCGGAAATAGAGCCTTGAGTGCCCTTGCATTGTCATTTAGTCATTCCGAAGAATTTCTTACCCAAACAGACGTACAAGTCCATATACATTTACATGTAGGCATTTACTATGGGGCCTTTGTGAGCACAACCTTGCTTTTTTTTGTTGTCGTGTGGTACGCTAGCAACCTCCTGCATGACTACGACACATTCAACCTGAAAGCATGTGAACATATTTTAAAAAGAGTAATGGAGGAACATCGAGAGAAGAAGGAAGACAAAAGTGATCGAGCGACATTGAATGAGCGTGCCAGGGAGCAAGGCCTGCGTTTGTTTGTCTCTGCAAGAAAGAGAACGGGAGTAAGAGAGGTGTGGAGATAGTCGAAGAGTGAGAACAGGATAGCTGGCGAGATTGAAAAGGTGGTTGGAGAGAGAAAGAGAGAGAGAGAGAGACACACACACACACAGAGAATAAGGGAAACAAAGATGGCTAGAAGGAGAGAGCGATGGAGGTTAGAGGTTTAAGGAGTGCGAGCATGCATGGACAGAGGCACACAGGAAGAGGAGGGATATGCCATATGTCAAAGTGACATATAACTAACATCTCAGCTCGAGTGACATATAACCACAATGGTTAAACTGCACTATTTGTTCATTTATTTATGCTATTTATTTATTTGCACGAAATTCATGGTGTTGCATTGTGCCAGCTCATTGGGAAGCTAATATCGGATGAGTGTTGATGAGGATTGTGCGTCTGTATTTGTCTCGCTCTGTCTCTCTGTGTGACCTTTAGTGTAAAGTGTATGATACACTGTATCCTGGGTAGAAGAAAGAGAGAAATGTGTGGGTGACACACTACTCATAGACACAACCAGCTGATGCTTCATTAACAATGACTGTAGGCTGGGTCTGTGTGTTACTCTTAGAGTGTGTGATGCATTGTAGCCTGGGGAATGGGAGAGCGGGAGAAAGAGGGAGAGGGTTCACAGTCAACAGAGACACAACAGATGAATGCTTCTTCCAGTGTGTGTCGTATCCGAACACAGACCACTGTGTGTGTGTGTGTGTGTGTGTGAGACCCTCTGAGTGTGTGATGCATCGAGGCCTGGGTAACTGTTTGTTCTGTGGTGGAAAGAGAGTGAGAGGGAGGGATAGAATGAGAGAAGATGGTAGACACAGACAAGCTAGGTTTCCATCCAAATGGCAACAGATTTTCATGTGAATATTCTAGAATCCGCATCAAGAAAATATGCACATTTTCCAACAAACAGACACGTTGCAGATAAAAAAAAATCGGTGCTTGTTTACTTAGTGCAGGGTTTCCCAAACTCGGTCCTGGGTCCCCCCCCCCTCAAAGCTTGATGAGTTGGTTATTTGAATCAGCTATGTAGTGCTAGTGCTAAAATCTAAACGCGTACCCAGTGGGGGCCCCAGGACCGAGTTTTTGAAACGCTGACTTAGTGCACACAATTAACTTTTTCGTTTAAGTTGTCAGGTACCAAATAAAAATGGAATGTTCAATGTGTTTCCATTGCATTTTTAACTCTTCAGATAGTTTTGTCACAAAAACATATTGTGCTAAATAGCCAACTCTGGTCTTGGCGCGTGTGAGAGGGAGGGATAGGCAACAGCTCGCAGATACAACGCTGGAAGGCTGTGCAGATATGCTAGTCTACATCATGAGATTATTATAGATAGGAGTGAGAATGTTTATAAACAAAAACATATTTGTCAAACGGCAGTCGAGCATCGATCATCATGTCACCAGAACATGCTTTTCGATATTTATTGGAAAGGAGCATCAAGATCACTGTGCACTTTCACCGCCCTGTGAAGTTCAGCGTAACTTATGTCATCGGTAGTCGAATAAACTGCATGTTTTCCCAAGTCGTAGTGGGATGACCACGCACCATATCATCGCGTGACTCCAAGTGTACTTCGATACACAATGGTTATTATATTCATATTTGTGAATAAAGGCTTTTCCACCTCCATTTCTCGCACAATACATTTTACCGACACAAAAATATTCCACCATGTCGAACTACCAAAATATGTCTGCATCTATATAATTGTACCGAAACTTCCTGATTCCATCACAGGTGTCATGATTGTGGCATTTATATAATTGTCGTGATTTTTTTTCTTATACGGTATGACTGCCTGCACAAAAACTGTAGATGCAAATGTGGTTGCACACACACACATACACATACACACGCACACACACACACACACCCACACGCACACACCCACACCCATACGCACACACACACACAAAATAGGCATTGGGTTTGTTAACTGTGTATGGCGACACAGACTGCTGTGTGAGTGACCCTTAAAATGTGTGATGCATCGCAGACCCGGGGAAACGTGTCAATGGAGAGAAAAGAGAGAGCGACAGAAGAAACTGAGACACAAGCAACTAACCTCATTAGCAGAGTGAAGTTAAAGAAAGAACACGTGTTACAGCCTGGCAACCCACAGCTCAGCAAATAAACATGTCAACAAAGCATGTGAAGTTCCTCCAATTAAGTTAGGGAAAAAAACAACAAGCTTTGCTGTAAGCTCCTCCTCATTTTCCACTCTGTCTATCTCACACACCTCTCTCTCTCCCTCCAGATAGATATCTTGCCTCGACATCTCTCTCTCTCTCTCTTTATATCTCACATTGACTTAATTGCTCTCTCTCTCCCATTTTCTCTATCTCTACTTCGTTCTCTCTCTCTGTATCTCATTTAGACTCCATTGAGGATTCCGGGCGAGCCGGCAGACTGGATTAAACAATACAATCTCTGATGGCGAGAAATCAATGGACTGGATGTGATTTCCTAAGCTGAAAACATTGTCTGACATGTTGGCCAATTAGGAGTGTCAAAAGGAGATATCTTTACCTCACACGATGCGCTTTCACCTAAGAAGACGAGACGGTCCACAGCAACATGTCTGTCTGTGTCTGTCTGTCTGTCTGTCTGTCTGTCCAAAACAAAGGGAAAAACATGACGGGGTGAAATCCTCCATCATCACTTCTATTTGCCCATCACAGTTTCTTGTATGGACTTTTAGATGAGCATCCCAATAAAACGCCAGTAAATCTTACAGAAATGAATTGAGTCAGGTCAAGCATTGTACACACAGTGCTCACGTAATGCATTGAGGACTCTTTATACTGAACCCTCCACTCTTGAGTAAACTCATCATATGATTCGGGAGAAAAGCCTTCACATCCTTTCTTAGTGAGGACTGCACACATCCACTCAGCAAAACCGTTGTTTTTCAGAACTGCGTTATCCACTGTCGGTCTCCTTCCTCCTCTTGAAATGCAATGGAGTGAAAACCTACAAATATCACATACAGTACCTCACATTATCAACCCTCTCTTTGATAAGTGCCTATCTACATTCATTACACACTGAAGATGGTTGATAAATGAAGATGGTTCATTCAAGCTGTTTCCCATTTACCAAAATTGTCAGTTCCCAACTACTTAAAAGGGGGTGGCTCTCCCATAGACACCAATGCGATAGCAGCTGGTTCTGGTCTACTTGAAACAGATTTTTCCATTTAAGTTTTCCATTGAAACAGTAAAAAATGTGGGAATGGGATGTCTCGCTAGGTACATACTCTACATCCACAGTCCCCATGCATCACATCCTGCCATCCGAGGCAAACCAGGAAGTTGATCAGATAAGGTGCCATCTTGAGTCATGGCCGGAGACGATAGAGAAAGCTGACATTCCACTCATCATTGTGTTGATGATTTTTTTTGCAGTGAAAGCATTAAATATTTATTTGTGTTATAATATTTATTTTCCGTTTTCTTCTTTGCTAAAATGCCCATATCTATTAAGGGTGTAAACATGATCAAAGGACACTGTTGGATTTATTTTCGGCTGGCGCAAGTGCGTTTTCCACCCCATGCGCCAGGTTCAGCAATTTACCTATCTAATATCAGCTCTTTTGCGCTGAGGTGGGAGGGGTGGCAATATTTGAGGTGTGTCCTTGAAAACAAGCGCAAAAGTGACAATTTCATGCAGCTCATATTGGTCCTAGTGGTAATGGCATGGATTTTGTGAGCAGAAGCGCAACCTATCCAGCCGTGACGCATAGTGTCCTTACGCTCATGGAACACGAGAGGAAATGTGCTTTTTTTTGTGGTGGTAACCCTTGTAATAATAAACGTTAAAAAAACAAAAGCTTTTTTTCGATTAGGTTTCATTTGATTCAAGGCTGGGTTTTTTTGTCCTGCCCAATGCCAAGTAACCAAGCCTGTCAATGAAGGGTTTGGCTCATGAGACTGCTTTGAAATAAATCTTAATCGCCAACGTTTTATTAAAAGATCAAATTTGGGAGCAGCAAAACAGTGAGGGGACATCCCCTTTTTATCTATGCATTACGTAGACCTACAATACTTTAGCCAGCTCCCGTTTTGGACGTGCAGGAAAACCCCTGCATGTAGGAAACATGTATCCATTATGCCCAACGTGAAACGAGAGATGAGATGATGCTGGTGACCCTTGCATTTAGAACGGATTTTCCTGTAACAACTGCTTGTTTTCCGTTTCATATGATTAAAAACCAAGCCCTCCTTAGACTACCTATTACCCCAAGCCTATAGGTTAAAATGAAGACTGGTTCAACAGCAATCCGTCTTTTTTATCCTGTCGATTTTATGATATCGTGCTTATAACCTCAAGCTATTTAGAACTATTGTTACTGTTTAAAATATATATATATATATATATATATATATATATATATATATATATATATATATATATAATTTGATTTGATTACAAACCTAACTTGTTAGAATTATTCGCCATCCCGGCTTCATGGCGAACGTCCAGCTCGCATGCAATGCAATTTAGGAGCCGTCTTCTATTTCCGGAGAAGTGGGAATGCGATCTGTAAGATGGTTCCATTATGTTTCTAAAACCTATTTGGGAGCTGTATAACGGTGAGTGGACATTCTCTTTATATTGGATCTTTGTCCAGCTTCTGTGAAAAGTTTGGATGTGCGTAAAAGCCTCCATTGTCTGCATTGCCTTAATATTATATGCCCAAGGGGAGCAATTATGATGCCTGTAACTGTATTTAGACAATTAAAAAAAGGTTGTTTTGATCAGAATTTGATTTAACATTATTCACTCTTTTTAAGCCTCATCAATAGTGAATTTAATTTTGCTCATTGACTACATTTGGCATGTCCATGGATCAGACATGGCAGACATAGTGCAATTTACAGTAGGCCTAGCCCCTATATCAGTGTGAATGCTATGTTTAACAATATACTGTATTTCCATACCAAAGCATTGCAATTAGGCTTCTTACCATGTGGACTGCAAACATGTTCAACATATTTAGCTAAGATGGAATAGGCCTACTGACACGACTTCCGCCGAAGTCAGTTCCTCTCCTTGTTCAGGCGGCGTTCGGCGGTCGGCGTCACCGGTCTTTTAGCCTTCGCCGATCCACCTTTCATTTTCCATTTGTTTTGTCTTGTTTTCCCACACACCTGGTTTACATTTCCCTCATTACTTGTCGTGTATTTAACCCTCTGCCCCCCCCCCCCCCCCCCATGTCTGTGTGTGTAATTGTTTATTGTCAGGTTGGCACGCTTCCGGCTGGTTTGCGCTGGGTTCTGGTTTATACCCGTGCTTTGTGGCAGCCGGTACTTTGTACGTGGTTGTGGTACTTTGTGCTGCCTCACTTGTTCTTTGGGCATTTGTTTTTGTGACGCGATTGCGTTCTGTTATACTGATGTTATAATGATTGCCTCAGTAAAGTGCTTTGTCCACTCATCTCTCCTCTCCTGCGCCTGACTTCTATGCACCAGCTACACCCACCGATGACACCTACATACATTTTGTTATTTCATTTTTGTAGGTTATTTAATAAACTGAGCTATAATGGACTAACATTCTATTTGGAGTTGATGACAATGCAATACAGAAGGACTGTAAATACACAACGTGAAGCAACCACATATTTAACCATGGAGCACATTCTGATTGGCCAGTGAAGGATCAAGCCTCAACACACCTACAACTTGTTTATTCATCAAAACCCAACCCTGTTGTGCTACCGGCAGCTAATGCGCCAATAATTCCGGTTGCGAAAAAAACACAAATATTCCCGAACCTATAGCACTACCGGCAGATTTACCATTTCATTAGGCTTGTTAAAATAGAGCCCTGTATGTGTTAATGTCACATCCCAGGTCTTAGTGAGGTGGTCATCTTTAAGTGGCCCAGCCACACATACACACAGGCTCTCTGTCTGTCTCTACCTGGGATCCTCTGCCTTCTTCAGCTTTTCAATAATTCAGCTGTAAGGGGAGTCATCAGCTCCGGTATAATTACTGCGTGTGGGTGACAGGGTCCTCTCCCGAGTACACAATGGGACAAGACTTGCAGGCCTGGAATGGACATGACACCGTCTATGACATGACACCGACCATGGACATGACTGTCGTTGGACATCAAGGTTCATTTCAATTGGGATGTCATTGCACAGGGGATACTTGTAATAGTTTACAGACATCGAGAATTCATTCTCAAATGATGTATTTTTTAAATGAAACTGAAAGGACGGCCGATGCTCCGTGGTCAGAGGCGATTATGACATCCGCCCGTTGCACATGGCCGACATTCGTGATGGTGTCCCGTGCTTTATTTACTGTAGTCACTACGTTGTCACTGGTTTTACTGTTACAGTAGTACCACCAACTGTGCAGTAATTCTGCTTACATCGGAATGTCAATAATTGACTTCATTTTCAAGAAAATCAATATTTGAACCTATTGTTGCTTTGCTAATTAGCTAGTTTTCACTCTAAATGACACGGTGACAGAAACAGCTTTGCATATCTGCTTACGTTGCTACATTGAATGGAGAGCATCGAATCAACAGGTTCGAGAATATTATGTTCCAGTAACATACATAGTAGTGTTTTCAAGTCCCAGACCTCTACACCCTACCTCAACAATTGCAATCTTGCGTTTGCATTTTCTTGACATGGGGCATAAGCAATGGATTAGCCAAAGGGTTAGCCATATTGTCAGCTGCGGTGAGACTGCACATCTTCATGTTGGCTCATAACAGTATGAGGTAGTTTGCCATTAACTGACATTGTGTGCTTTAAGTGGTCATGACAGACCTTAACAAATCATTGTAGCATATAGCTGCATTTAGCTTGCTTTATGACTTTTAGTTTTGAGCCCCCCCCCACCCCCCACCCCCCTCTCTTTCTCTACCAGTGTCCTCCAAAAATGAAAGTCCCTGGGAGCTACGTCAAAACGCTAATGTGTCAGAGACGACGGAACACAAGTCCCTGTAATCTCGATCATAATGAGTTGTGTTGAGTTCAAACAAAAGCTGCTTCGTCGCACACCTCAAGGCAGAGACATCAGAGTCTGGGGATTTTCCTGCTGTTGCAAACTGGCTCAAATTAATATCCTACACCTGTATCGTTATCCTCCTCTACCACCTATAGGGGAGAGTGGTGTTGAGTATTTATTTATTTTTATATTCAGGATCACTACGTCAAGGGAAATTCATGTAAAGATAATTGTTTTGAAAACTTAGTTTGTCCCCAAAAAAGTTGTATTTTGGCACAACTAGGGGACAGGGTAAGTTGAGCTGCCTACACATGTTTGTACTGAATGACATATTACCACAACCTTTTTAAAACCATGTCTAACATGGACCTTATTGAAGCTTATAGAGACCCCGACTGATGTATATAAACCAGCTACTTTGGTTTAGGTACAAGCATCATGAAACCTATAACACAATACATTCATTTGAGTTTGTGAGAATCTGTTTTTTATTTTTTTTATGTGGTTTCCATGTGGTTACTTCCTTCACAGGCTCCAAGGAATGATGACCTTTTTCTAAATATTGGGTCACATGATTCAGTTTGTGTATAGTTTCCTAGAAACAAGGGGTGGCTCAACTAACCCTTTGACTCTGATTACACACACTCTCCCCTACGTAGGTCATGAGCAATTGATGACACAAATACTACCTTGTATAATGTAAACATGTTGGAAGAGCTATGCTCTTCCTCTTGATAAGAGGCTATGTTATCTGGCATACAAATGTTACACCTCTTTTTCCTCGGCCATTGCAGTCTGTGTACTCATGTTTTTAAATAGCAGTGGAAAACACTTAGAAACAGCTCATGTCGGACATTTTGTTTCCAGAGAGGAAAACATAACTGATTAGTTTTTGAACAGACAGGTAATACGCCTATAATGGATGAGAACGCGGTGGCTACTGCTTACAATATTCCCAGTGGTGTTCATTTACAGTTAATTGATAGCCGAGGTCTATGAAGAGATACACATTAAATCAAAGCAAATAAGCCTGCCTATAGGGTTGCATGCCATTTAAGAAACAAGCCTCGTGAGTCTTTTCGAGCTTCCTGCAACTGAAACGCACTCTGAAATGAATAATTCAAGTGGAAATATGCTTAACTCATATTACCTTACTTAAGGCATTATTATTTTAAAGGCACTTTAACTTCTACCAGCACTCCCAACCTTTAGAAGCTAAAACTAGAGCCCTTAATTGAAACAAGAACAAAGCGGCCACCCCGCCTCTGTTTCGGTAAAAAGCTGAGGGATGACCCTGGGGAAATGTGACTGCACTCAAACTCATTGGCAAAGCCATGGACGCAAGGACTGACCATCCATTATATCAAATTGATAGTTTTATCCATGTTTTGAGGCAATACAGTGTTTACATTTACATTGTTAACAAAACATTGGCGTAAAACCAGCTTATGTTATGGGTTTTGATGAGGTACAGTCCATTATGCTCCTGAGGCCTTTATAAAGTTATGTTCTTCAAGAATCGATGTGTTACGCTTGTCGTCGGATGATGATAAATGACCGGACCAAGGTGCAGCGTGGTAGGCGTACATTCTCTCTTTACTTGAAAATGTAACACCGGGGAAGAACACAATGAACACAAACCGAACGTAAAAGCTAGTCGTGCAATAAAGCAGCAAACAAAGACAAGATCCCACAAAACCCAAAAGTCTGATTCCCAATCAGAGACAACGATAGACCGCTGCCTCCGATTGGGAATCCAACACACCAACATAGAAACAGAAAACCTAGAATGCCCACCCTAATCACACCCTGACCTAACCAAATAGAGAAATAAAAAGGCTCTCTAAGGTCAGGGCGTGACACAATGGCTATATACAGAATGTCATTCATTTATACGTCCAAAAATAGATGTAGCAACTAAGGATTCTAGCTTTAAATACAGTAGTAAATGCTTACTCCTCTAGTTTTTTATTCTTATTTACAATCCCCTTGTTTTACAGTGAGATCCACAAGTATTGGGACAGTGACACACGTTTTGTTGTTTTAGCTCTGTACGCCAGCACTTTAGATTTTAAATGACACAATGACTATGAGGTTAAAGGGCAGACTGTCCCTTTTTGTACATAGCCCCCCCCCCCCCATTTTTCGCGGACCAAAAGTATTGGGACAAATTCCCTTACAGTGTGTGTATTAAAGTAGTACAAAGTTAATTGGTCCCATAGTCAGAGCAGGCAATGACTACATCTAGCTTGTGACCACACCTTTTATTTTGTGCCAAATAGAAATGAAACTGGTTCATAATGTACTGTATTGTGTCGTGTTGGGAGTCACTTTGATTGGAAATAAGAATAGAATATGTTGCTAAACACATCTTCTACATTCCTGTGGGTGCTACCACGATTACAGATAATCCTGATTGAGAATGTTACAGGCAGAAATATCATACCCTCTTCCCTCCAAAACGCTAACCCCCCGCCTATTATTGTAATGGTGAGAAGTTATTATGGATTGGTTATTGCGTCTTTGTTATTATGTCTATGATATTTGTGCGTCTGACTTTCTCACAAATCATTATTCACAATTCATTCAGGGCTATCCATAATCGCGGAAGCATCCACATGAATGTAGAAGTGTTCAGAAACATATTCTATTCTTATTTGCAAATAATAGTAACTCCAAAATGACACAACACACATTATTTACCATTCATTTTTATTGGGCACAAAATACTGCAAAACACAACCAAAACAAAAAGAAAATGCATCCAAAAAAGTTTGTACAGTCAACAGCTTAATGTAGTCATTGCTATGAATACGGGACCAAATACTTTACACAAGGGAATGGGAGGGAATCATGTACAGAAAGTGCTGTAATTTCTAGACTGTTCAGCCGATATGGATGAAAATATCCTCAAATTAAAGCTGACAGTCTGCACTTTAACATCATAGCCAAAACAACAGAACACGTGTCACTGTCCCAATACTTATGGAGCTCACTGTATGTACCTGATAAATCACAACCGACAGATTCATATGTCTGACCTGTCCTAATCGGTCATTGGCAGCTCCTGGACGTCTCTGGAATTTCCTCATCTGGTCAGGATGAATCTTATCATGAGATTTGTAAATGACCTGACGACAGCCTTAGGCGGATGTTAGCATGAGCTAACAATAAGCTAATTGCATCATTATTACCTGCTTAGTCTTACATGTCACCTCAGGTAACAGGTGTCCCCTGCAGTCTAGTTTTAATGGGGTTCATGGTACGGTGTTAACATTATGTCTGTTTTGTTGGCATAGGTTCGCTGGCTTGTTTGTTATAGGGCGTCGTATTTGAGGATTTTGGATCCACTGAAGTCTCCGCCTTGGCAAGATCGATTGATCCGATTACGATGGCGATCTGCAGCAAGTGTGAACGCGCATAAATGCATGTCAGAGCCCGTGTCTCGTGTAGCTTATGTGTGCTTAGTGTGTGTGAATGCTAATGTTTGCACAAGGTGCGCTTGAGTGCATGTACTGTATATATATACAGCATTTGAGTGTGTTTATTCAAGTGTGTGTGTGATATTTGTGTATAGTGTGTGATTGTATAAGATTGCTAGTGTGTGTGTGTGTGTGTGTGTGTGTGTGATATTTGTGTATAGTGTGTGATTGTATAAGATTGCTAATGTGTGTGTGTGTGTGTGTGTGTTATGTGTATAGTGTGTGATTGTATAAGATTGCTAATGTGTGTGTGTGTGTGTGTGTGTGCGCGCGCAGGGTGCATGTAGGAGCGCAGAGACTCCTGCCTCTAGCAGATCAGTCAGTACATACTGTATTTGCACTGTGTGTATCCAATGTAACCGTTTGTTCTTTTGCTCTGTTCCCAAGCACAAGTGCATTAATAGTGTATGGCTAAATACACAGCAAAACAACAACAAACAAAAAGCCACACTTAAATATTCTCTCTGCTTTCTGCCCAAGTCGTATCCTTTGTTGACCATCTCAACAAATCATGACAGCTGACATCCTCTATCATTCTTTGAAATGAACAACTAACTCATGCCATTGATTTGCACATTGGGATTCAAATAATCTAATTGAATCAGAAGGGACCAGTGAAGAGACCGTCTATTTTCATTCATTTCCTGGTCCAGGAGAACAGAGGTCTTGCTGTTGAAGTTGAAAATATGGTCTGTTGTGAAAGAATGTTTCACATAGTGTGTGGGGAACTGTGTTCCATGTTCTGTCTCTTGATATTAGTGTTGGGAGAACCATTGCGCAAACCTCAGCCTGTGGTTGAGTGCTGTGAGGACCCTTACACACACAGACAGAAAGAGCCAGGTGGTATGGTGAGTGCCAGACCTGGCTAGCTCCTCTCAAGAGTGCAATCTGTAATGTGAGCTTCCCGTTAGAATAACTTGTTTATCCCAAAAGCTTCCTTGCTCCAAGGACACATAAAACTGTGTCCAATACACACTTTGTAAGACGATCTTCCTAGGAGACTGTTTATAAATATAAAAATGTCAGGTTTCACTTCTACTGTCAAAAACAACCTTTTCTATAGACAGGTCTATAACAAACCCTGTTTGTCTGTGAACAATCAAGCCTAGCCTATCATGAACTGAAGCAATAGCCCTCTTGTTGACAAAGACAAATATAGACGGATCATTTGTTATTCATTTTGCCTAACCTTTTATTAATTCATCAACTCAGGGAAAATTACGTTATCTTCTTATGAACATGATTAAAGGCCAAGAAAGTGAGGTTGTTTTGCCAATTTCAAGCTGTGGCCACCATCTGACTTATTTTCCTTCTTTGTCTATGGTATTATGGCTGTTCCAAACATTCGTCAGAGGTGCATGCCACCACCCACTCCGAGGGCTGTGTCTGCCTACTGTTCTGGAGTGTGAATTCATTACACCTTGTGACAAACAGGAGGGGGAAAAGGGCGAGGAACCGGGAAGAAAAATTGCCCTACCAACTAATCCCTTCAAAACCTCACCACTATTCCACTCGTTTGTCCTACCTGATCCCTCACCAGGTCGGCAGTCCCCACGGGACACGATCGTTCAACACACCTTGTACCTCTTCTCCAGTAAAATCTCGTACACCCAAGGACTTCTCTGCAGCTGCCACCACATCGATGTCCTGTGATTTCACGTTCCATTATCTGCGGTACAATTGATCACTCTACTCATCGACGCCCTCTGTGGAATAAACAAGGTATTGAGGCAGTCCTCGCTCTCATTGCCAGACAGACACATCGAGGCAGGCTTCTTTCTCTCTGGAAGCCTCGAGCTGCATTCCTCTTCATTCACACGAAGGGAGCCGCAGTGGTGAGCACGCTAGCACACCGTGACAAGAGTGGAAATGTCCTCAAGTTTTGGATTTTAACCACATTGGCTAGGATATCTTACCCAATGGCCACTTGAATTTGTAAGTACCCAGAGGAGTTTGGTGCGTTATTTTGAACGAGATAAACGGTTATTTTGGTTTGAAACATTTGGGTGTTTTCGCTCCCATGTTGCGAGTTTGGTATCGGATGTTTTTTTGTTGTCTCCTTTCTGGTAGGAGGACCTCTGCGTTGCGTCTGACGAGTTTATGGAGCTTGTGATTTCAAAACATAGACCTTGTAAGAGGCAAGCAACTAGCCCCTTTCTTGTGTTGTTACCTAAGCGCAACCCATTTTATTTACCTGTGATTTGAACTTCTTCACAAACAGTCTTGGAATGCTTGTCCAACTGTTTTTCTGTGTGATTCAATCCGTTCAAGAGTTGATCAACACCGAAGTAGCAGTGGAAAACTGCGGATATTGGAGCGTTGTGTGTGTTCGGTGTGTGGATGTATCCCTTCGCTGTTCTTCAAGCAGATAGGCTACTTGAATTAACCCGAGCAGAAGCAGAATTCAAGCTTTACATCTCAAGACTTATTGTACTCTAGCCTATTTTATTGCTGTTCACTCGGGGTTTTATTATAGGCTACATCCTATCCTGACACCCTTATATCAATATTGTTTTTCTATTCGAAAAAACATGGGCAAGGACCTATAGTTCAACGGTGAATGGAAAAGCAAACTATTGGTTACCTCATTGCAAAGGGAATGCTGTTGCATTGCCTTTTTTTTTTTTTAGAAGGAATGCCTCCATAGACTATATAATTATAGCCATTCACTGACAGACACTGTCGCCTGGAAAATTGTCTTGGGCGGTGAGTGGGGACACTGGGGAGGGTGGCATGTGTGGCTCATACACGGCTTTACATTGACATTCGTTGCATGCTCTCACATATTGGGGTTATTTAATAGGGCTATTTCTTGTTAGTTCTATGCTATTAAATGGACAGAAGGGAATGTAGCATATCTCAAGGGACCTGGTGCAGCTTTGTAAAAAAAAAATCGATAACCCCTATTGGCTCTAAAATAATTAGAAATGGTGTTTCATGGTGTGTTAAAAGAGCGTTAATCTGCTAAGGAATGAGTGGCAATTTGTAGGCTTTGTTATTCAACAGCAATTGTAATTCCCTATTGAGTGGTAATAGAAGGTTGAGGGTTGTCGGTGGGTGTGTTGGTCTACGCATTGGCTGTCGTCTATTGAATATGCACTCAAATACTATTTGATTTTTCTTTAATAGTCTTTTCAGTATAATTCTGGTGAGCAAATTACACACGACCCACCCTCCTCCTCAACATATAGCATTCACTAGTTAAAAAGCCTGACCGAATTTGAATGTGTTATTTCAATATGTTGTAGGCTGATTTGTCTTGCCCGTTGGCCTTTGCCCTCAGTTTACAATTTAGGCAACAGACATTGGCTTGGTGGTTAAAGGCTACGACTACCCATTCACATGTAAATGTTGAAGGATCTCAAGCGTGACAAATGTTTGTTTAGTAGGAGGTACTAGTTGAATATGACTGTCCCTAAATCATCGGATTGGCATTTGCTTCTGCTCGTAAATCACTGAATGGCAGACCGGTTGGTCTTCTAGCTACTCAAGAGTGTCTGAATCCACTGGGAATGAGTTGTAGCGCTAGTCTACATAGATCATTGCGGCTACAATGTTTAAATTCTGTAGAGTTGTATTCAAAGTAGAGACATTGTATCAGTGCGCGACCAGTGGCAACAATGTAGCTGAATGACACGTTGGTAGGAATAACGTTCGCACGCTGGTGCTTTTCAATCCAATTTCCTCACCCATCCTTCATCTTCAGCCCTCAAACTCACCTGCATGTCTAGCCTGAAGACTCCGACATAAATGAGCATTTGGATTGGGAAGGTTTCCTCTCACCACCTCTTACAAGTAGATGACTGACTTACCCAGTTAAATAAAATAAATACAAGGCAGTTATATTTGAATTTAGGCCAACTTTTCAAAGCGGTGGTAGTGCTTTCAGATTTCTATCACCCGAATCGTGCACACAAGATGAAAATGCATGCACGGGACTCATGCACTTATTGCATGAGCTGGTGGACTTATTTACATTCTTCCGTGCATGGTTCAGTTGATAGAAACCTGAATGCACTACCGGCTCTTTGAAAAGTAGATTTAATTGTACTTGTCTGTGACTATATTGTTTTGCACGCCTACCTGCAAAAGGACCATGCTCACTCACATCCGGTGAAGTAAGTTAAAACATATACTTGCTGGGTTTGTCGGCGCTAGCAAGGACATTTTTTATTCTTCTAACAAATGTATGGGATTAATCTGACTGTGACTAATGCCAAGATGATAGACAATCTTCCGAGGTGAATTTGAAGAGTTGTACCTGAAGTTTTGCTGGATTCAAATCCTTACCAGACATGACATCAAGCAGTAGCCCATGTGGCTTGCTCTGTCATCAATGGATTAAGTGTGGGTCCTCACGTTTTGTAATTTAGCCTATGCGTTTCCAGTATGGCGTTGCAAATGACTCTGCCAGAAAACTACAAGCATGTCAGGGGCTGGCCATTCACTGATCTAGTGTTGATATCAACTGGATTTGAATTTTTTTTTTTTTTTTTTTTTTTTTACCTTAATTTGACTAGGCAAGTCAGTTAAGAACAAATTCTTATTTTCAATGACGGCCTAGGAACAGTGGATTCACTTCCTTGTTCAGGGGCAGAACAAGTTGAAAATCACCTTGTCAGCTCTGGGTTCGATCTTGCAACCCTTCGGTTGCTAGTCCAACGCTCTAACCACTAGGCTAATTGCCGCCCCAATTGAGGAATGAGGAAGAACCTACTGTCTAACTTGATTCTGTAGGGCTAACGGGCTTTATAAAGTGAATCAATAGTCAGTACCTCCCTCCAGTGTATGTGCGTAGTGTGTGTGAGTCTTACGTTTGTGTGCGTCTCCAGTATGTGTGAGTGGACTTGGCAGAAGACTGCTACATTAACAGCCCCCTTGACTGGCAAACATTTTAAACCGGTGTGACAACCTCATCCTGAGGTATTCTCTCGCTCTCTCTCCTGCTGTTTCTTTCTCTCTCGTCCTCTCCTTCTCCCACTGTCGCTTTCCCTCTTCTCTCTTCCTGTCACTCCTTCTTTCTTCACCCTCTCTCTCATTTTCTTTCCTCCTGTCAGGGCTGTGTGTGTTTCTCCCTCTGAGGAGTGCTCCTGCTGGGTTCCGACACCCTGTCAAAATTCCCACATTTCGGAATCTCCGCTTCCCCTCTCTCTGTTCTGACTTCTGTTAATTGTTGGTTTCGGCTCATTAGGACACATCCACCGCTGTTCCGGTCCAATCCGCCATGGTATCTACGATATTCCTGGCATTGCCAGCCCAGGCTGCGCTGTTTTGGCTCACTCTTGGCTCTCTCAAGGAGGAAGCGTTTAGTGCGAGTGTAAAAGGAGACCTCTTACCAATGTGAGTTTGTCAGAGGGAGGCAGCGGGATGCCATGCGAGTGGTTTAATTTCCCCTTGAAGATGATTGAGGGCTTTCTCAATGGAGTGTAATGGAATATCTTCTTTCCGTATACGAACCAGTGGAGATGGGTTGCCATTTTTTTTCTTCCTCTCTTTCATATTTTTCCCCCTCGCTTTTTCCCCTTCTCTTCCTCCTCTCTCTGCTCCTCCTATCCACTCATTCTCCTTTTGCTTCCCTCCCTGTTCATGTCCCCCTGTAGTTACTCTCTCTCTGTTTCTCAACGTTATGACCACCCTTCCTTCGTTCCCTCTCCATCTTTCCATCTCCCCCCCCTTTTTGAACAGTGTGACTGACTGTCTCTCTGGGGTTCCCTGCGGCCCCTGGGCTAGGCTGCAGCAGTGATATTAAAAAGCACCAGAGAGGCCAGCAGTGAGGGGGCTTGTCTGAGGGTCCCGACACACGTGAGAAATAAGCCTTTTTACCTAACTAATATAGACCTTAGAACTCTCTCCAATACAAAACCTCCCAAGGCCTGTCAGGCATACTGACGGACTGAGTGACTAGCTGTTCGATGGGACTGACCTTGAATTTAATCGGCAGTGTGCAGTCATGGTGCCAGTGCACCAGACCACGTCTTTGTATCCGTTCTACCACACGATGCATTTCTATCGGAAAGGTTCTGTAACGTTGCATTCTCTTGAACAAACCCCAGGATGGATAACCAGCTGACCAAGACCACCTAGAGAAAAGAGTTTGGCTTCTGTTGACAGTTATTGATTTCAATTGACAGTTTTGATGCTATGGGGGCAATGGGGGCGTTTACTGGGAAATAATCCAAGGGAAAGGCTGACCAAGGCACCTATTGGTCCACCGAGCTCCGAACGGCAAACGTTTATCTTCTTCCTCCGCTGAGGGGACAGTCAATGGAGCCGTCCAGGAAGTGTATCAATCAGTGTGTCACTGACCAGATGTCAAGCGGTCGCCCAACTGCGGTACACTTGTTTTGAAACTGAAAACAGAACTGAGCTCTCTTATTGGACAGGTCCAGGTAGAACCCCCACCCCCCCACCACCATTTAATTCAATTTGGTGCCTAATGAACAAGACCCAGGGTTTCGCATAGCATGGTTGTTGGTGTCGTTCAAGTTTAATTCAGGAAAATAATTTTTAATGAACGCAAAATAAATTCCTGGATTTATAAAACTGTGCATGTAGGCCTTTATGAAAATTGAATATTGTTGGTAGAAACTGTTAGTGTTGACAATGGTATTTTCTAAAGGATGCGGGAGCCTAGTGGTTGTTTGTACTGCTCAGTGGAGTCTGTCAGCCTCTTCAGGCTTGTTTAATGAAAACCACTGTGGGAGAGGAGGCGGCACACTGAGCAAAGCAAAATATGTGTATTTTTGTTGGTGCAGCACACAATTTGTGTGTGTGCATCTATAGGTGTACACTGTGCTCGTATAGGCAATGTGCTTAGGTAAAAAGGCCTTTGTGTATGTGGGTGTGTGTCCATTCCTAGGTTTAATATAAGCATACCCACTCTCCATTGTGGGGAAGATTTAACTAGGAATAGTTGACAACAGGCTTTTTATTGTTGTGATTCGTGTTAATGGTGTGGCGGGCTTACTTCAAAATTGCTTCTTTCTTCGCCTTCTGTGTCTCTTGCTCCTCTCCCTGCAATGCAGTATCTGCCCTGGCACTGTCCCTCTCATCATATCTGTTCTGTTTACCGAGGGGAATTTAAATAATTAATTTGCCTGCCTGTAAATAAGAATAATAGAATGCGCTGCCGGCCCTTTAAGAGAGCCACTTGCCCAGGGAAAGCATGGCCGCCAGCAATACTATAAATCAGGTGTGGTGTGGCGACATAAATGGGAGACCGTCGCTCACCCCTCCCTGTTAGAGGAAGAAAGGCTCATTTAAAGGAGGTCAACAGCGCCGCTTTGCCCTCAGGCGGTGTGTGTGTGTGTGTGTGTGTGTGTGTGTGTGTGTGTGTGTGTGTGTGTGTGTGGCAGAGTGAGCAAGAGTGTGTGATTGTACCTGGCACACATGCATACACACACATGCACGCCGCCCACTCTGAAGTCAACACCTGTGTGTTTACCAGATGTAGGTAAGTGTTCATTTATTCATTTTGTTTACTGCCTGTTTTCCCCTGAGTGCTTGGAAGTGGACTGCTTCAGGCTAGTTTGGCCTGTGTGTGTGTGTGTGTGTGGTGAAATTAAGTGGGCAGTCACGTCAGAGAAATAGCCTAGTTGATACCAACTAGCTGTGTTGACGGTTAGCTAAATTCATTCAAGGGTGTGGAAGTCGGCTAGATTCTCGCTTTGGCCAGTTGATAAAAATAAAAAAAATCCATCGGAATCACTAGTTCGCGTTCCAGCCTCTCACTTCCAGAGCTAAACTCCCAGTGACTTTTTGCTCTTAATCTCTCTGCTGTGTCTGTCTCAGCCAAAGGGATAGCTGGAATTCCAGGCACCGACGGCTCCGCGGAGCGAGCTGCAGATAAGCTTTTTAGATAAGAACACGCCGTGAAACTGTAGCGCGGTCAGAGGTTGAGTGGTAAAAGGAGCGATGTGGTAAGAAGCGCCCTCCCCCCGACTCCACTCCAGATAAGTGTTTCTCAACTCCAGTCACGCCAAGGGACTTTTTTTGGTTGTTTTGTTCTAACTCCGCTCCAACAGATTCAACTAGTCATGAAGCCCATTGAGTGTTGAATCAGACGTGTTGGTGTGAGGCGGAATTTCAAATGTGCACACCCTGGGGGGGGGGGGCTTCCTGCAGGACTGATGTTGACACATGCTCTCTAGACTAAAACACGTAGGCCTACAACATCACAAGCCCTCCCCTTCTATCTAGCACCCTTTGTCAACGCTCTCTTTTGTCTGTGTGTGAAAGAGTTAGAGACAGATATGATGAGCCCGCCACTCGTCTCAAATCAAATGTTATTGGTCACATACAGGTGCTTAGCATGTTATTGCGAGTGTAGCGAAATGCTTGTGCTTCTAGTTCCGACCGTGCAAGCAAAGTTTCCTAAGAACCAGAAGCGAAGCAGCCCTCTCTGTCGGTGCCATCATATCATGTGTGTCGGCATTGTACCGTAGCATAGCATGTCGACCACAGATATTTGATTTTTGCCCCTCAAGGCTACCCTTAATGCAGAAGGTTAGCGGGCCGGTATAAAAAGGCTAGCGGGCCGGTATAAAAAGGCTAGCGGGCCGGTATAAAAAGGCTAGCGGGCCGGTATAAAAAGGCTAGCGGGCCGGTATAAAAAGGCTAGCGGGCCGGTGACATGCCTCCATCCTGTTGGAAGGAGACCCACACCTGTTGCACATATTTGTTCTGTTCCAGCACTAGCACAGCTGATTCATTTGCTAAATGAATCCTCAATCCCAGTAGTTGAATCTCAGGTGTACTACAGCTAAAATATAGTAAATGTATGCAGTGTCTCTGGGTCCAGGAGGAATGGATTGGGAAACACTTTAACCAACCGATTCCAATGCTTCATTAGCCAAAGTTCTCAGGAGTTTTGGAAGCTTCTGTCTTGTGGTTCTCCTCTCAACATTTTACATTTGTGCAATTTAGCAGATGCTCTTATCCAGAGAGACTTGTACTTTTTCGTACTGGTCCCCTGTGGGAATCAAACCCACATCCCTGACATTGCAAGCACCATGCTCTACCCCACCCCCACCTTTCCTTCATCCCTCCCTCCTGCCCTTATCTTTTACCTTAGCTTGTTAAGTGAAAAGCCACTCCAGCCATGTTGTGCAGAACATTGCCAATGCTAATTCCTTTAGCAGACCTGGGCTAGCCGTGTAGCCTAAACGCTAACCCAGCGGGGGATACCACTCCACTCCGCAGCTGGGTGAGGGCTTTTTATTAGTCCCTCCTCAACCCCTTGGGGAGTTGAGTTAGTAGACAGGGCCTGGGACTAGAACTCTGGGAATAATTATTGCTAGCGAGACAATGCGGGAATGGGCAGGGAGGAGGAGGAGGAGGAGGGCTGGGAGGGCTGAGACTGAGTGAGTGGGGGGGGGGAGGGGGTCAAAGGTTAGACAGATCCTCTTTAAGGTGGGGGGATGGTGGATCGTTTATTGGCAGCGGGACCTCTCCCTCCCTGCTCTCCAAGGCAGGGTTAGCTGCTATGGGAAGGTGGGGAGAGGCTTGGTTAAATGGGCCCCCGCATTACAGTCATGATGACTCCAGTTGTGCTTGGTGGCATTTGACCCCCCCCCCCCCCCCCCGTTCTGCATACGTGGTTCCATCCATCCCCAAGAGCTGTCATTGAGGTCAGGACTGTACCAGCTCACGGGGAAAAGGGGGGGTGGGCGGTGTAGGAAGGGGGATAACATAGCATCCGACTTCTCAGTGTTAGTCATTGCTGGTTCAATGATTCAAAGCTATTTTTGTTCATGCGCTGCACAAGCGCGCTCCACCCTTTCAGATGGCAGTGTTGATTTAGTTAGTGTGACACTTCAGGAATGCAGATGGAGGCCATATGATTCAGTCGAATCAGGCAGCGGGTTTCTATTGTCGAGCGCCACATTCCGATTAAATGGAGTGTGTGACTGGTGCAAGGTGCTGACCCGTGAAGGCTGAGAGGAGTTCCTTCCTTTCTCGCATTTCCCTCTCTCTCTCTCTCTCCGTCCCTCCTTCCCCCTATCCACCATTCCCATGGTGCTTGAGGAATGCGGTTGTTCCAGTTGATCGGGCCGTCATCTATTTATTCCCCCCCCCCCCCTCTGTATGATCTCCTTCAGCTCTTAGAATGGGCCTGTCATGGCCTTTGGCAGGTCATGAGACTGACTGACGGTTTTGTCCAACAGCCAGCGCAGGGGGGCGGGGTCCTATTTAGTGAGGTGAAACGTCCCGAATGTTGCAGAACCAGATGGAACATAAAGAGCGGATTCCCTGTTCTACATCTCAAGCCAGCATATCTGTACGATAACATTTCTATCTGGACGTTCTGTAACATTGCACCCTCCTGAACAGGACCTGGGTCCACCCGGTTAAATCAGGAGAACAAGACATGAAAATGGGCTTGAATGCAGTCGCCACATCGGCTTCATTTTAACGCTCCAACCTATGATTGGAGTTTATTTGATCTATGCCTATCGAGTTTGAACAGGACACATTTTTAAAGGAGGTACTCACTCTATTCCAGTGGCACGACACAAGCCATTTGAGCTCATTCAAGAGGCCCACCTCTTTCTTGCCTTTTTTATGAATTGGCCTCGGCACAGACATTGGAAGCCACACAATCCAGAAGACTGAACACGTTTTAGGATTGTTGTAATTTCAGGAACCACTCCAACCCCCCCCCCCCCCCCCCCCCCAAAAAAAAATATGGGGGTGTTTGTTTTAGGTGGGTAATGTGGAATTTCAACAAAACTACGCCCGTCCACCTCAGCCAGGAAAAAGGGGATAAGAGGAGAGAAGAGGAAGGGAGGGAACTTGGCAGCGTAGCTGGTTCAGCTCTCTGCACAAAGCCTATCGGGAGCGTTGTTCTGGGGAAGACCGGTTGTTATGTGTGTGTGTGTGTGTGTGTGCGTATGTGGGCAGGGCAGGGGGAAGGATGACAAAACCGAGGGAGAGCGCTGACTCAAACTTTAATTAAGCCCTCATCCAGCAATCGGAACAGCTGCTGCCACCCTGGTGACTAGACAGATGTTAGGGGTGTTTCAACCAGAAAGTTTTGTTATTTGGATAAGTATTTTGGGTGGGTAGTTTGGGTGGGTGTTTTTGGCGGCAGCGGTGGGGTCTTTCTCACTCCCGATCACCAGGGTCACCAGCTCGGTTCCTGGAAAGCAACAGGCCAGTGAGTTAACCGTATCTTTTGTAGCTGAATTCTCCTAGATGGATAGACTAGACGCCTCCATTTTAAGAATGAGAGGGAGACCGAGAGATGGGAAACGGGAGAGGCAGAGACTAACATGCACCCATGCACACACCCTGAAACTTGGAGAGACACAAGTAGTAGATCCTGGGACAGAGGACAAACTGGCGTTACACCACGCTAGGAGCCGTCTTGGTGTTCGTCCAGCGTACTCACTAGCCAATCCATAGATTCTCACTGGATTCAGAACTAATTGACATTGGGAAAAGGTTGACTTGGCTCAGCTCAAGCTACTGTTATTTCGGTCTCGCCAAACCTCTGTCTAATCTAATCTTGTCAAATGATAAAACATTGATCACAGAAAGAGTGATGCTGTATGATGTTGCTGCCTGTGTTTTTGATCAAGGCGGCGAGTGTGTGCGTACATCACGGGGCTCTGCCTCGAGTGAGTGCCTCTTCAGTGAAAAGCTGCAACTCTCTCCCTTGATCTCTTTCTCTCGCGCGCTCATTCACTCACTCCCCCCTCCCGTCGCTCTAACCTTGCGTTGGCGTGTGTTGATGAGCATGGAGTGCAGGCGCGTGCGCGTGAGATTGAGAGGGAGAGCTCCGTTTTGTTGTGTAAATGCAGCACGCCATCAATTGACTGCCTTCCTCCCTGCTTCTCCTTCAGCGGTTGAACCCTGCCCTCCGCGTGTCTGGCCCCCGGAGTGTTTGTGTGGGGCTACCCTCTTTCCCTCCCCCAGGGGCAGTGATGGCAGCTTGCCAGGGCACCACCCACTACTCCCCCTTACTTGCGATTCATGAAATATGATAAACCAGGTGGTTCGAGCCCAGAATGCTGATTTGGCTGAAAGCCGTGGTATATCGGACCGTATATCACGGGTACGACAAAACATTTTTGATTTTTGCTGTTCTAATTACGTTGGTAACCAGTTTCTAATAGCAATAAGGCACCTCGGGGGGTTTGTGGTATATGGTCAATATACCACGGCTAAGGGCTGTATCCAGGCACTCCGCGTTGCGTCGGGCCTAAGAACATCCCTTATCCTTTCTATATTAGCCATACACCACACCCCCTCGTGCCTTATTGCTTAACTATAGCCCCAGATACTGTAGTGAGCAAGCTGCTATTGGAACTGCGTTCTTGCACTAATACCATGTCTAGCCATGTTTCAGGCTGTGCCATGTCCCCATCTGTCCCCAACTGCGTCACTGGTGTCACCCTCCATCGGTAATGCAAGCTAATGCTACCCTCAGCCGTTTGGCCTACTGATTCTAGCGCTGGCGCTGTGAGAGCTGTTGGCCCTCTAGATCAGACCCACATGTCGTTTTATGTAAAAAGACCTATGGCCCCACATAAGGATGTGACCTTTTTTCAACCCTCCCCAATCCCTCTCTCCCTGGCTGACTCGGCCCTGGTGGAGTGACGGATGTGCACACGCAAGTGAAGCAGACGTTGTCGTTCCAGACCGAGGCGGCGGCTGTCTGTGTTGCCGTTGGGTAAGGGAAAAGTGTGATGCAACGGAATCTTCTAATTCTGTGAGGTTGTTGTTGTCTGCAGGCCTTGCTTCGAGGACAGCTAGATGCTACATTGTGCTATATTAAGAAAAGACTCCTTTACCTTCTGTAGCAGACACACAAACAACACTGTACTCTCCCGACCTCTTGTTTCCCACCCGACGCCCATTGTATTCCTGAAGTAAACAGTCCCGCGGCACTCGGGAGCCGAGAAGCCAAACAATAACCTGCTACTCAGTATTGCTACAGTGGGTTTAACACTAGACACATGCACACAAACAACTCGCCGTACCATTTTGTGTCTGGCGAACCCGCAAAGGGAAACGATACAATTGCCAGGGAGAGAAAGTGAAGCGAGCCGTCACAATAGCAGTTACTGTATTACGGGCGCCATTGAAGTAGACCGTTCACTAGGGCTGACCCCATGTGGTCGATTGTTTGATCGATAGGCTGTTGGTCAATCGAGATTTATTTTAGTTGAGCTGTTGCAAATTGAAGACGGAGACACCCGTCTGAGTCGCGCCCTACAGTGGACTGACCCGTTGCGGCGGTCACGGGGATGGCGCAGTCCGGCGCTCTAAGACGTGTGCTCCTGAAAACAGTAAATGGTTCTATTTGGTAAGAATAATGGTGCAACACTAATAAATATAATCATATTATTTTGAACAATAGCCTTAATTGCCTTAAGAATATTGAGGAGAAAGGAAACGCCAACTTTAGGTCTATAATCAATAGCCTAACTGTTAAACATGCCTGGCTTTTATAAATCATCCACATACTGTATATCGACAGAAATAAGGCGCCCTGCTTCTGTTGCCAGTTTGAGTGTTTGTTTAATAGTTTACTGATTATGTGAGCGCCAAGCCTCACGCAACCTTGCAAGATGTCAGATAATGCAATTACACAAATTAGGCTGTTAAATGTTTGCTATGCTGTAATAAAGGCTTTAAAAAACAACTCATTTATTCAGTGTTTACACTGTTCCAAACAGGCAGAAAAAAAATGATATTGTAATCTAACGGCACCTGTTTGTCACACATAATATGCATGCAGTTCTCCTATACCCTCTGGTTTCTTGATCTCATTGTTGTTACTACAATTGTCAGTGTGATCCTCATTTATAGTAAGCAATGTCATTATCGTTAGTAGGCTCCTTATAGTAGGCTTGTGTCACCACCATCGAGCTGCAGGCCAAAGAGCGCGTCCTTGTTTAGCCTGAATACTGTATAGGCTACTGTGTCCATCCATCCATCCATCATTCATTCGTTCATGTCATCCCACAGCATCCAAGTCGTTCGTGCTTTGAAATGCAATCGAGCATTTTGGCGTTAAAATGTAATAACAAAGGAAGCTGTGGATAAATTAGCCTGAACACTAAATAAACGGAAATTCACACATGCATGCAACTGTTTTTTGTCGTTGGTTTGATAATGGCTTTTTATGTCAACATTTTTTTAGTTAGAGCACACACTCTGGTTCATTTATTTAGTGTTTACACTGTTCTAAATGGTCAGGGAAAAAATTATAATATTGTCATCTAACAGCACCTGTTTAGCACACAATACTCACGCGGCACTTGCTCCTATACCCTCCTGTTTTCTTCATCTCCAATAGTTTCCATAACTAAGTCAAACAATCTTCCACACATTTGACTTCCCCTTTCCCTCCTGAGCAACCATTAAAAATTCCCCCCATTTTTGAGTTAAATCTTTTTTACGTGGCCCACATCCATTTTTGCTATCGTTTGTTACGGTGTTCAAAGTTTGTCATAACATACATGTGTCACGTAAAGAGCGCGAGGGCCGAGGAAATAGGGAATGTTTTTCCCTAAACAAATGAGGGATTTCGGTAACACAACTTTTCAGTCATAGAAACAAGTAAGAAATGAAATGGCCGCAGTTATGTTGCAGCTTCAGCGCGGACAGCGCGATAAACATGTGCTGTGCTGCCGGTCACACAGGGACCCGCTGTCGTTCCTTTTAACACAGCGTGGCCATCGGGTTCCTTTGTCTTAATTATTTTATCAAACCGTGTGCTTAAAGCATCAGACAAGCTCAGTGCATACAGTTGATTGTATTCAAACACAGGGTGGGTGT